>NW_026278270.1:62500-97500 GCF_023373465.1 Oncorhynchus keta | reverse complement strand
CAGTAGCTGTGTTGTACCTTTATCAGAGACTCTAGCTATACCAGGTGGTGTCAGAGGAAGGCCCAAAAAACACTAGCTATACCAGGCGGTGTCAGAGGAAGGCCCAAAAAACACTACTATACCAGGCGGTGTCAGAGGAAGGCCCAAAAAACTAGCTATACCAGGTGGTGTCAGAGGAAGGCCCCAAAAAACACTAGCTATACCAGGCGGTGTCAGAGGAAGGCCCCAAAAAACACTAGCTATACCAGGCGGTGTCAGAGGAAGGCCCCAAAAGGACTCTAGATACCAGGCGGTGTCAGAAGAACCAAAAAGACTCTATCTCTGCTACCACACAGCAAGCAGGTTGTACCAGTGCACCAAGTCCGGGTAACCAACAGGACCCTGAACAGGTTCTTCCCCAAGCCATAAGACTAGTAAACCAGACTACTAAATAGTTAATCAAATGGCTACCCAGACTACCTGCCTTGACCCTTTCAAAAAGCAGATCAGTTGTCAGTCACACTGGGTACTCTACCCACCCACTTAAACATACTTTTACGCCAGACAGGTTGACACACACCTACCAGTACTTACACCTGCAACCTGGATCAGGTTGTCAGTCAACCTACCAGGGTATTGACAAACAGTACAGATCAGATTGTCAGTCAACCTACCAGGGTATTGACAAACAGTACAGATCAGGTTGTCAGTCAACCTACCAGGGTATTGACAAACAGCACAGATCAGGTTGGCAGTCAACCTACCAGGGTATTGACAAACAGTACAGATCAGGTTGTCAGTCAACCTACCAGGGTATTTACAAACAGCACAGATCAGGTTGTCAGTCAACCTACCAGGGTATTTACATTCAGGACAGATCAGGTTGTCAGTCAACCTACCAGGGTATTTACAAACAGCACAGATCAGGTTGTCAGTCAACCTACCAGGGTATTTACAAACAGCACAGATCAGGTTGTCAGTCAACCTACCAGGGTATTTACAAACAGCACAGATCAGGTTGTCAGTCAACCTACCAGGGTATTGACAAACAGTACAGATCAGGTTGTCAGTCAACCTACCAGGGTATTGACAAACAGCACAGATCAGGTTGTCAGTCAACCTACCAGGGTATTTACAAAAGCACAGATCAGGTTGTCAGTCAACCTACCAGGGTATTTACAAACAGCACAGATCAGGTTGTCAGTCAACCTACCAGGGTATTTACAAAAGCACAGATCAGGTTGTCAGTCAACCTACCAGGGTATTTACAAACAGCACAGATCAGGTTGTCAGTCAACCTACCAGGGTATTTACAAAAGCACAGATCAGGTTGTCAGTCAACCTACCAGGGTATTTACAAACAGCACAGATCAGGTTGTCAGTCAACCTACCAGGGTATTGACAAACAGCACAGATCAGGTTGTCAGTCAACCTACCAGGGTATTGACAAACAGCACAGATCAGGTTGTCAGTCAACCTACCAGGGTATTTACAAACAGGACAGATCAGGTTGTCAGTCAACCTACCAGGGTATTGATTCAGGACAGATCAGGTTGTCAGTCAACCTACCAGGGTATTGACAAACAGCACAGATCAGGTTGTCAGTCAACCTACCAGGGTATTTACAAACAGCACAGATCAGGTTGTCAGTCAACCTACCAGGGTATTGACAAACAGTACAGATCAGGTTGTCAGTCAACCTACCAGGGTATTGACAAACAGCACAGATCAGGTTGTCAGTCAACCTACCAGGGTATTTACAAAAGCACAGATCAGGTTGTCAGTCAACCTACCAGGGTATTTACAAACAGCACAGATCAGGTTGTCAGTCAACCTACCAGGGTATTTACAAAAGCACAGATCAGGTTGTCAGTCAACCTACCAGGGTATTTACAAACAGTACAGATCAGGTTGTCAGTCAACCTACCAGGGTATTTACAAACAGCACAGATCAGGTTGTCAGTCAACCTACCAGGGTATTTACAAACAGCACAGATCAGGTTGTCAGTCAACCTACCAGGGTATTGACAAACAGCACAGATCAGGTTGTCAGTCAACCTACCAGGGTATTGACAAACAGCACAGATCAGGTTGTCAGTCAACCTACCAGGGTATTTACAAACAGCACAGATCAGGTTGTCAGTCAACCTACCAGGGTATTGACAAACAGCACAGATCAGGTTGTCAGTCAACCTACCAGGGTATTGACAAACAGCACAGATCAGGTTGTCAGTCAACCTACCAGGGTATTGACAAACAGCACAGATCAGGTTGTCAGTCAACCTACCAGGGTATTTACAAACAGCACAGATCAGGTTGTCAGTCAACCTACCAGGGTATTTACAAACAGCACAGATCAGGTTGTCAGTCAACCTACCAGGGCACATTTACAAACAGTACAGATCAGGTTGTCAGTCAACCTACCAGGGTATTTACAAACAGCACAGATCAAATCTAGGTTGTCAGTCAACCTACCAGGGTATTTACAAACAGCACAGATCAGGTTGTCAGTCAACCTACCAGGGTATTGACAAACAGCACAGATCAGGTTGTCAGTCAACCTACCAGGGTATTTACAAACAGCACAGATCAGGTTGTCAGTCAACCTACCAGGGTATTGACAAACAGCACAGATCAGGTTGTCAGTCAACCTACCAGGGTATTGACAAAAAGCACAGATCAGGTTGTCAGTCAACCTACCAGGGTATTTACAAACAGCACAGATCAGGTTGTCAGTCAACCTACCAGGGTATTTACAAACAGCACAGGAATTAAATAATCAACATGAATTGATCCCATCTTTACTAATGTTGCAGAGTTTTCTCTAAAGCAGTATCCAAATCCATGGGATGTAGTGATCACAATTATCTGTGGAAAACCACTGTTCCATAGAATGAGGCCAACACAGTGTATAAGAGGTCATACAATACGTTTGTGTGATTCCTATGTTGATGATCTGTAAAGAATATTTGCTGGTCTGGTGTGTAATGAGGAGCAACCAGACATTGCACTTGACACATTTATGAAATTGCTTATTCTAGTTACTAATAAGCCCCCATTAATGAAATGATTAAAAACTCTTAATTAAATCCCCAATGGATTGATGAGGAATTGAAAAATAGTACTGTATGGTTGAGAGGATGAGGCAAAGTGATTGGCAAATAAGTCTGGCTGCACAACCGATTGGCAAAATGTCATGTCAATGTCATGCAAATTGAGAAAAGACATGTGCCTGAACGGACCAAAAGAAGAAGAAACTACACGTCTGTGAAAACAAAGATAAATGACATAAAGAAGCGATAGTAAAAAGCTTTGCTGAATTTTTTTTTTTTGGGGAAACCAGCAAACTCAGCTCCATCATTCATTGAATCAGATGGCTCAGTCATCACAAACCCACTGATATTGAATCAGATGAGCAACTCAGTCATCACCAAACCCTGCTGATATTGAATCAGATGGCTCTGGTCATCACCAAACCCACTGATATTGAATCAGATGGCTCAGTCATCACCAAACCCACTGATATTGATCAGATGGCTCAGTCATCACCAAACCCACTGATAGGAATTGAATCAGATGGCTGAGTCATCACAAACCCACTGATAGTGAATCAGATGGCTCATTCATCACCAAACCCACTGATATTGAACCAAAAGATGAAGAAACTCAGATCAAAGATCATAAAACCCACTGATATTGAATCAGATGGCTCAGTCATCACCAAACCCACTGATATTGAATCAGATGGCTCAGTCATCACCAAACCCACTGATATTGAATCAGATGGCTCAGTCATCACCAAACCCACTGATATTGAATCAGATGGCTCAGTCATCACCAAACCCACTGATATTGAATCAGATGGCTCAGTCATCACAAACCCCACTGATATTGAATCAGATGGCTCAGTCATCACCAAACCCACTGATATTGAATCAGATGGCTCAGTCATCACCAAACCCACTGATAGTGAATCAGATGGCTCATTCATCACCAAACCCACTGATATTGAATCAGATGGCTCATTCATCACCAAACCCACTGATAGTGAATCAGATGGCTCATTCATCACCAAACCCACTGATATTGAATCAGATGGCTCATTCATCACCAAACCCACTGATAGTGAATCAGATGGCTCAGTCATCACCAAACCCCACTGATATTGAATCAGATGGCTCAGTCATCACCAAACCCCACTGATAGTGAATCAGATGGCTCATTCATCACAAACCCCACTGATATTGAATCAGATGGCTCATTCATCACCAAACCCACTGATATTGAATCAGATGGCTCATTCATCACCAAACCCACTGATAGTGAATCAGATGGCTCAGTCATCACCAAACCCACTGATAGTGAATCAGATGGCTCAGTCATCACCAAACCCCACTGATATTGAATCAGATGGCTCAGTCATCACCAAACCCACTGATAGTGAATCAGATGGCTCAGTCATCACCAAACCCCACTGATATTGAATCAGATGGCTCAGTCATCACCAAACCCACTGATATTGAATCAGATGGCTCAGTCATCACCAAACCCACTGATATTGAATCAGATGGCTCAGTCATCACCAAACCCACTGATATTGAATCAGATGGCTCAGTCATCACCAAACCCCACTGATAGTGAATCAGATGGCTCAGTCATCACCAAACCCCACTGATATTGAATCAGATGGCTCATTCATCACCAAACCCCACTGATATTGAATCAGATGGCTCATTCATCACCAAACCCAACTGATATTGAATCAGATGGCTCAGTCATCACCAACCCCCACTGATATTGAATCAGATGGCTCAGTCATCACCAAACCCACTGATATTGAATCAGATGGCTCAGTCATCACAAACCCACTGATAGTGAATCAGATGGCTCATTCATCACCAAACCCACTGATATTGAATCAGATGGCTCAGTCATCACCAAACCCACTGATATTGAATCAGATGGCTCATTCATCACAAACCCCACTGATATTGAATCAGATGGCTCATTCATCACAAACCCCACTGATATTGAATCAGATGGCTCATTCATCACCAAACCCACTGATATTGAATCAGATGGCTCAGTCATCACCAAACCCACTGATAGTGAATCAGATGGCTCATTCATCACCAAACCCACTGATATTGAATCAGATGGCTCAGTCATCACCAAACCCCACTGATAGTGAATCAGATGGCTCATTCATCACCAAACCCACTGATAGTGAATCAGATGGCTCATTCATCACCAAACCCCACTGATATTGAATCAGATGGCTCAGTCATCACCAAACCCACTGATATTGAATCAGATGGCTCATTCATCACAAACCCCACTGATATTGAATCAGATGGCTCAGTCATCACCAAACCCACTGATAGTGAATCAGATGGCTCAGTCATCACCAAACCCACTGATAGTGAATCAGATGGCTCAGTCATCACCAAACCCACTGATATTGAATCAGATGGCTCAGTCATCATCAAACCCCACTGATATTGAATCAGATGGCTCAGTCATCACCAAACCCACTGATATTGAATCAGATGGCTCATTCATCACCAAACCCACTGATAGTGAATCAGATGGCTCATTCATCACCAAACCCACTGATATTGAATCAGATGGCTCAGTCATCACCAAACCCACTGATAGTGAATCAGATGGCTCAGTCATCACAAACCCACTGATATTGAATCAGATGGCTCAGTCATCACCAAACCCCACTGATATTGAATCAGATGGCTCAGTCATCACCAAACCCACTGATATTGAATCAGATGGCTCATTCATCACCAAACCCCACTGATATTGAATCAGATGGCTCAGTCATCACCAAACCCACTGATATTGAATCAGATGGCTCAGTCATCACCAAACCCCACTGATATTGAATCAGATGGCTCAGTCATCACCAAACCCACTGATAGTGAATCAGATGGCTCAGTCATCACCAAACCCACTGATATTGAATCAGATGGCTCAGTCATCACCAAACCCACTGATAGTGAATCAGATGGCTCATTCATCACCAAACCCACTGATATTGAATCAGATGGCTCAGTCATCACCAAACCCACTGATAGTGAATCAGATGGCTCAGTCATCACCAAACCCACTGATAGTGAATCAGATGGCTCAGTCATCACAAACCCACTGATATTGAATCAGATGGCTCATTCATCACCAAACCCCACTGATATTGAATCAGATGGCTCATTCATCACCAAACCCACTGATATTGAATCAGATGGCTCAGTCATCACCAAACCCCACTGATATTGAATCAGATGGCTCAGTCATCACCAAACCCACTGATATTGAATCAGATGGCTCATTCATCACCAAACCCACTGATATTGAATCAGATGGCTCATTCATCACCAAACCCACTGATATTGAATCAGATGGCTCAGTCATCACCAAACCCACTGATATTGAATCAGATGGCTCATTCATCACAAACCCCACTGATATTGAATCAGATGGCTCATTCATCACAAACCCCACTGATATTGAATCAGATGGCTCATTCATCACCAAACCCACTGATATTGAATCAGATGGCTCAGTCATCACCAAACCCACTGATAGTGAATCAGATGGCTCATTCATCACCAAACCCACTGATATTGAATCAGATGGCTCAGTCATCACCAAACCCCACTGATAGTGAATCAGATGGCTCATTCATCACCAAACCCACTGATAGTGAATCAGATGGCTCATTCATCACCAAACCCCACTGATATTGAATCAGATGGCTCAGTCATCACCAAACCCACTGATATTGAATCAGATGGCTCAGTCATCACAAACCCCACTGATATTGAATCAGATGGCTCAGTCATCACCAAACCCACTGATATTGAATCAGATGGCTCAGTCATCACAAAACCCACTGATAGTGAATCAGATGGCTCAGTCATCACCAAACCCACTGATATTGAATCAGATGGCTCAGTCATCACAAACCCCACTGATATTGAATCAGATGGCTCAGTCATCACCAAACCCACTGATAGTGAATCAGATGGCTCATTCATCACCAAACCCACTGATATTGAATCAGATGGCTCAGTCATCACCAAACCCACTGATAGTGAATCAGATGGCTCAGTCATCACAAACCCACTGATATTGAATCAGATGGCTCAGTCATCACCAAACCCACTGATATTGAATCAGATGGCTCAGTCATCACCAAACCCACGGATATTGAATCAGATGGCTCATTCATCACCAAACCCACTGATATTGAATCAGATGGCTCATTCATCACCAAACCCACTGATATTGAATCAGATGGCTCAGTCATCACCAAACCCCACTGATATTGAATCAGATGGCTCAGTCATCACCAAACCCACTGATAGTGAATCAGATGGCTCAGTCATCACCAAACCCACTGATATTGAATCAGATGGCTCAGTCATCACCAAACCCACTGATAGTGAATCAGATGGCTCATTCATCACCAAACCCACTGATATTGAATCAGATGGCTCAGTCATCACCAAACCCACTGATAGTGAATCAGATGGCTCAGTCATCACCAAACCCACTGATAGTGAATCAGATGGCTCAGTCATCACAAACCCACTGATATTGAATCAGATGGCTCATTCATCACCAAACCCCACTGATATTGAATCAGATGGCTCATTCATCACCAAACCCACTGATATTGAATCAGATGGCTCAGTCATCACCTAACCCCACTGATATTGAATCAGATGGCTCAGTCATCACCAAACCCACTGATATTGAATCAGATGGCTCATTCATCACCAAACCCACTGATATTGAATCAGATGGCTCATTCATCACCAAACCCACTGATAGTGAATCAGATGGCTCATTCATCACCAAACCCACTGATATTGAATCAGATGGCTCAGTCATCACCAAAACCCACTGATAGTGAATCAGGTGGCTCAGTCATCACTAAACCCCACTGATATTGAATCAGATGGCTCATTCATCACCAAACCCACTGATAGTGAATCAGATGGCTCAGTCATCACCAAACCCCACTGATATTGAATCAGATGGCTCATTCATCACCAAACCCACTGATAGTGAATCAGATGGCTCAGTCATCACAAAACCCACTGATATTGAATCAGATGGCTCATTCATCACCAAACCCACTGATAGTGAATCAGATGGCTCAGTCATCACCAAACCCCACTGATAGTGAATCAGATGGCTCATTCATCACCAAACCCCACTGATAGTGAATCAGATGGCTCAGTCATCACCAAACCCCACTGATATTGAATCAGATGGCTCATTCATCACAAACCCCACTGATATTGAATCAGATGGCTCATTCATCACCAAACCCCACTGATAGTGAATCAGATGGCTCAGTCATCACCAAACCCACTGATAGTGAATCAGATGGCTCAGTCATCACCAAACCCCACTGATATTGAATCAGATGGCTCATTCATCACCAAACCCACTGATAGTGAATCAGATGGCTCAGTCATCACCAAACCCACTGATATTGAATCAGATGGCTCAGTCATCACCAAACCCACTGATATTGAATCAGATGGCTCAGTCATCACCAAACCCACTGATATTGAATCAGATGGCTCAGTCATCACCAAACCCACTGATATTGAATCAGATGGCTCAGTCATCACCAAACCCACTGATATTGAATCAGATGGCTCAGTCATCACCAAACCCACTGATATTGAATCAGATGGCTCATTCATCACAAAACCCACTGATATTGAATCAGATGGCTCAGTCATCACCAAACCCACTGATAGTGAATCAGATGGCTCAGTCATCACCAAACCCACTGATAGTGAATCAGATGGCTCAGTCATCACAAACCCACTGATATGGAATCAGATGGCTCAGTCATCATAAACCCCACTGATATTGAATCAGATGGCTCAGTCATCACCAAACCCACTGATATTGAATCAGATGGCTCATTCATCACCAAACCCACTGATAGTGAATCAGATGGCTCATTCATCACCAAACCCACTGATATTGAATCAGATGGCTCAGTCATCACCAAACCCACTGATAGTGAATCAGATGGCTCAGTCATCACAAACCCACTGATATTGAATCAGATGGCTCAGTCATCACCAAACCCACTGATATTGAATCAGATGGCTCAGTCATCACCAAACCCACTGATATTGAATCAGATGGCTCATTCATCACCAAACCCCACTGATATTGAATCAGATGGCTCATTCATCACCAAACCCACTGATATTGAATCAGATGGCTCAGTCATCACCTAACCCCACTGATATTGAATCAGATGGCTCAGTCATCACCAAACCCACTGATAGTGAATCAGATGGCTCAGTCATCACCAAACCCACTGATATTGAATCAGATGGCTCAGTCATCACCAAACCCACTGATATTGAATCAGATGGCTCAGTCATCACCTAACCCCACTGATATTGAATCAGATGGCTCAGTCATCACCAAACCCACTGATATTGAATCAGATGGCTCATTCATCACCAAACCCACTGATATTGAATCAGATGGCTCAGTCATCACCAAAACCCACTGATAGTGAATCAGGTGGCTCAGTCATCACTAAACCCCACTGATATTGAATCAGATGGCTCATTCATCACCAAACCCACTGATAGTGAATCAGATGGCTCAGTCATCACCAAACCCCACTGATATTGAATCAGATGGCTCATTCATCACCAAACCCACTGATAGTGAATCAGATGGCTCAGTCATCATAAAACCCACTGATAGTGAATCAGATGGCTCATTCATCACCAAACCCACTGATAGTGAATCAGATGGCTCAGTCATCATAAAACCCCACTGATATTGAATCAGATGGCTCATTCATCACCAAACCCACTGATATTGAATCAGATGGCTCAGTCATCACAAACCCCACTGATATTGAATCAGATGGCTCATTCATCACCAAACCCCACTGATAGTGAATCAGATGGCTCAGTCATCACAAACCCCACTGATAGTGAATCAGATGGCTCAGTCATCACCAAACCCCACTGATATTGAATCAGATGGCTCAGTCATCACCAAACCCCACTGATATTGAATCAGATGGCTCATTCATCACAAACCCCACTGATATTGAATCAGATGGCTCATTCATCACCAAACCCACTGATAGTGAATCAGATGGCTCAGTCATCACCAAACCCACTGATAGTGAATCAGATGGCTCAGTCATCACCAAACCCCACTGATATTGAATCAGATGGCTCATTCATCACCAAACCCACTGATAGTGAATCAGATGGCTCAGTCATCACCAAACCCACTGATATTGAATCAGATGGCTCAGTCATCACCAAACCCACTGATATTGAATCAGATGGCTCATTCATCACCAAACCCCACTGATATTGAATCAGATGGCTCATTCATCACCAAACCCACTGATATTGAATCAGATGGCTCAGTCATCACCAAACCCCACTGATATTGAATCAGATGGCTCAGTCATCACCAAACCCACTGATATTGAATCAGATGGCTCATTCATCACCAAACCCACTGATATTGAATCAGATGGCTCATTCATCACCAAACCCACTGATAGTGAATCAGATGGCTCATTCATCACCAAACCCACTGATATTGAATCAGATGGCTCAGTCATCACCAAAACCCACTGATAGTGAATCAGGTGGCTCAGTCATCACTAAACCCCACTGATATTGAATCAGATGGCTCATTCATCACCAAACCCACTGATAGTGAATCAGATGGCTCAGTCATCACCAAACCCACTGATAGTGAATCAGATGGCTCATTCATCACCAAACCCACTGATAGTGAATCAGATGGCTCAGTCATCATAAAACCCACTGATATTGAATCAGATGGCTCATTCATCACCAAACCCACTGATAGTGAATCAGATGGCTCAGTCATCACCAAACCCCACTGATAGTGAATCAGATGGCTCAGTCATCACCAAACCCCACTGATATTGAATCAGATGGCTCAGTCATCACCAAACCCCACTGATATTGAATCAGATGGCTCAGTCATCACAAACCCCACTGATAGTGAATCAGATGGCTCATTCATCACCAAACCCACTGATATTGAATCAGATGGCTCAGTCATCACCAAACCCACTGATAGTGAATCAGATGGCTCAGTCATCACCAAACCCCACTGATATTGAATCAGATGGCTCAGTCATCACCAAACCCACTGATAGTGAATCAGATGGCTCAGTCATCACCAAACCCACTGATATTGAATCAGATGGCTCAGTCATCACCAAACCCACTGATATTGAATCAGATGGCTCAGTCATCACCAAACCCACTGATATTGAATCAGATGGCTCAGTCATCACCAAACCCACTGATATTGAATCAGATGGCTCAGTCATCACCAAACCCCACTGATATTGAATCAGATGGCTCAGTCATCACCAAACCCACTGATATTGAATCAGATGGCTCAGTCATCACAAACCCCACTGATATTGAATCAGATGGCTCAGTCATCACCAAACCCACTGATAGTGAATCAGATGGCTCAGTCATCACCAAACCCACTGATAGTGAATCAGATGGCTCAGTCATCACCAAACCCACTGATATTGAATCAGATGGCTCAGTCATCATCAAACCCCACTGATATTGAATCAGATGGCTCAGTCATCACCAAACCCACTGATATTGAATCAGATGGCTCATTCATCACCAAACCCACTGATAGTGAATCAGATGGCTCATTCATCACCAAACCCACTGATATTGAATCAGATGGCTCAGTCATCACCAAACCCACTGATAGTGAATCAGATGGCTCAGTCATCACAAACCCACTGATATTGAATCAGATGGCTCAGTCATCACCAAACCCACTGATATTGAATCAGATGGCTCAGTCATCACCAAACCCACTGATATTGAATCAGATGGCTCATTCATCACCAAACCCCACTGATATTGAATCAGATGGCTCATTCATCACCAAACCCACTGATATTGAATCAGATGGCTCAGTCATCACCTAACCCCACTGATATTGAATCAGATGGCTCAGTCATCACCAAACCCACTGATAGTGAATCAGATGGCTCAGTCATCACCAAACCCACTGATATTGAATCAGATGGCTCAGTCATCACCAAACCCACTGATATTGAATCAGATGGCTCAGTCATCACCTAACCCCACTGATATTGAATCAGATGGCTCAGTCATCACCAAACCCACTGATATTGAATCAGATGGCTCATTCATCACCAAACCCACTGATATTGAATCAGATGGCTCAGTCATCACCAAACCCACTGATAGTGAATCAGGTGGCTCAGTCATCACTAAACCCCACTGATATTGAATCAGATGGCTCATTCATCACCAAACCCACTGATAGTGAATCAGATGGCTCAGTCATCACCAAACCCCACTGATATTGAATCAGATGGCTCATTCATCACCAAACCCACTGATAGTGAATCAGATGGCTCAGTCATCACAAAACCCACTGATATTGAATCAGATGGCTCATTCATCACCAAACCCACTGATAGTGAATCAGATGGCTCAGTCATCACCAAACCCCACTGATATTGAATCAGATGGCTCATTCATCACCAAACCCACTGATAGTGAATCAGATGGCTCAGTCATCACAAAACCCACTGATATTGAATCAGATGGCTCATTCATCACCAAACCCACTGATAGTGAATCAGATGGCTCAGTCATCACCAAACCCCACTGATAGTGAATCAGATGGCTCATTCATCACCAAACCCCACTGATATTGAATCAGATGGCTCAGTCATCACCAAAACCCACTGATATTGAATCAGATGGCTCAGTCATCACAAAACCCACTGATAGTGAATCAGATGGCTCATTCATCACCAAACCCACTGATGTTGAATCAGATGGCTCAGTCATCACCAAACCCAACTGATAGTGAATCAGATGGCTCAGTCATCACCAAACCCCACTGATATTGAATCAGATGGCTCAAACATCACCAAACCCACTGATAGTGAATCAGATGGCTCAGTCATCACCAAACCCACTGATATTGAATCAGATGGCTCAGTCATCACCAAACCCACTGATATTGAATCAGATGGCTCAGTCATCACCAAACCCACTGATATTGAATCAGATGGCTCAGTCATCACCAAACCCACTGATAGTGAATCAGATGGCTCAGTCATCACCAAACCCCACTGATATTGAATCAGATGGCTCAGTCATCACCAAACCCCACTGATAGTGAATCAGATGGCTCATTCATCACCAAACCCACTGATATTGAATCAGATGGCTCAGTCATCACCAAACCCCACTGATAGTGAATCAGATGGCTCATTCATCACCAAACCCCACTGATAGTGAATCAGATGGCTCAGTCATCACCAAACCCACTGATAGTGAATCAGATGGCTCATTCATCACCAAACCCACTGATAGTGAATCAGATGGCTCAGTCATCACCAAACCCCACTGATAGTGAATCAGATGGCTCAGTCATCACCAAACCCCACTGATATTGAATCAGATGGCTCAGTCATCACCAAACCCACTGATATTGAATCAGATGGCTCATTCATCACCAAACCCACTGATAGTGAATCAGATGGCTCATTCATCACCAAACCCCACTGATATTGAATCAGATGGCTCATTCATCACCAAACCCACTGATATTGAATCAGATGGCTCAGTCATCACCAAACCCACTGATATTGAATCAGATGGCTCAGTCATCACCAAACCCACTGATATTGAATCAGATGGCTCAGTCATCACCAAACCCACTGATAGTGAATCAGATGGCTCATTCATCACCAAACCCACTGATATTGAATCAGATGGCTCAGTCATCACCAAACCCACTGATAGTGAATCAGATGGCTCAGTCATCACCAAACCCACTGATAGTGAATCAGATGGCTCAGTCATCACCAAACCCCACTGATATTGAATCAGATGGCTCAGTCATCACCAAACCCACTGATAGTGAATCAGATGGCTCAGTCATCACCAAACCCACTGATATTGAATCAGATGGCTCAGTCATCACCAAACCCCACTGATAGTGAATCAGATGGCTCATTCATCACCAAACCCACTGATAGTGAATCAGATGGCTCAGTCATCACCAAACCCCACTGATAGTGAATCAGATGGCTCATTCATCACCAAACCCACTGATAGTGAATCAGATGGCTCAGTCATCACCAAACCCACTGATAGTGAATCAGATGGCTCAGTCATCACCAAACCCACTGATAGTGAATCAGATGGCTCATGCATCACCAAACCCACTGATAGTGAATCAGATGGCTCAGTCATCACCAAACCCACTGATAGTGAATCAGATGGCTCAGTCATCACCAAACCCACTGATAGTGAATCAGATGGCTCAGTCATCACCAAACCCCACTGATAGTGAATCAGATGGCTCAGTCATCACAAACCCACTGATATTGAATCAGATGGCTCAGTCATCACCAAACCCCACTGATATTGAATCAGATGGCTCAGTCATCACCAAACCCACTGATATTGAATCAGATGGCTCAGTCATCACAAACCCACTGATAGTGAATCAGATGGCTCATTCATCACCAAACCCACTGATATTGAATCAGATGGCTCAGTCATCACCAAACCCCACTGATGCCAACTAATATAAAACATCTTAGGTATAAGTGTCTGGCCACCGGGACAACTTCCTGTGAAGCTGTAGGACGCGCAATTCAAATAAATAATCATAAAAAATGACGGATATTGAACATTTAGGAACATATAATACCAAGTACTTTAATAACGTTTTTAAATTGGCCAGATAAACCAACGTAGGCATGACATGACAGCAACAAACGCTGACTACATTCGGGTGTAGCTGACCAAATTGTGAAAGACAAGACATTGGGGTCGGCAGCGTAGCCTAGTGGTTAGAGCGTTGGACTAGTAACCAGAAGGTTGCGAGTTCAAATCCCCTGAGCTGACAAGGTACAAATCTGTCGTTCTGCCCCCTGAACAGGCAGTTAACCCAACTGCTCTTAAACACAAGTAAAACTAAATGCATGCTATTCAATCGATCACTGCCCGCACCTCCTCGCCCGTCCAGCATCACTACTCTGGACGGTTATGACTTAGAATATGTGGATAACTACAAATACCTAGGTGTCTGGTTAGAATGTAAACTCTCCTTCCAGACTCACCCAATCTAAAATTAAATCTAGAATTGGCTTCTTATATCACAACAAAAAATCCTTCACTCATGCTATCAAACATATCCTCATAAAACTGACTATCCTACCGATCCTCGATTTCGGTGATGTCATCTATAAAATAGCCTCCAACACTCAACAAACTGGATGCAGTCTATCACAGTGTCATTCGTTTTGTCACCAAAGCCCCATACTCTACCCACCATTGCGACCAGTACGCTCTAGTTGGTTGGCCCTCGCTTCATACTCGTCGCCAAACCCACTGGCTACAGGTTATCTACAAGTCTCTGAGAGGTAAAGCCCCACCTTACCTTATCTCAGCTCACTGGTCACCATAGCAGCACCCACCCATAGCACGCGCTCCAGCAGGTATATCTCACTGGTCACCCCCAAAGCCAATTCCTCCTTTGGTCGTCTTTCCTCCCAGTTCTCTGCTGCCACTGACTGGAACGAACTGCAAAAAATCTCTGAAGCTGGAGACTCATATCTCCCTCACTAGCTTTAAGCACCAGCTGTCAGAGCAGCTCACAGATCACTGCACCTGTACATAGCCCATCTGTATACAGCCCATCTATCTACCTACCTCATCCCCAGACTGTATTTATTTATTTCTCTGGCTCCTTTGGACCCCAGTATCTCTACTTGCACATTCATCTTCAGCACATCCTACCATTCCAGCGTTTTAATTGCTAATTATATTGTATATATTGTAATTATTTTGCCACCATGGCCTATTTATTTCCTTAACTTACCTCATTTGCACTCACTGTATATAGACTTTTTTGTTTTCTTTTGTTCTACTGTATTATTGACTGTATGCTTTGTTTATTCCATGTGTAACTCTGTGTTGTTGTGTGTCAAACTGCTATGCTTTATCTTATGGGGCGGCAGCGTAGCCTAGTGGTTAGAGCGTTGGACTAGAAACTGAAAGGTTGCAAGTTCGAATCCCCGAGCTGACAAGGTACAAATCTGTCGTTCTGCCCCTGAACCCACTGTTCCTAGGCCGTAATTGAAAATAAGAATTTGTTCTTAACTGACTTGCCTGGTTAAATAAAGGTAAAATAAAAATAAAAATTAAAAATAATTATCCAGGTCGCAGTTGTAAATGAGAACTTGTTCTCAACTTGCCAACCTGGTTAAATAAAGGTGAAATAAAAAATAAACAGTTGACCCAGAACAGAGCCCTTAAATGTACACAGAGAGCATCAATAATACAATCCCTCAAAGTGGAGGAGAGACTGACTTCATCGCTACTTGTATTTGTGAGAGGTATTGACATGTTGAATACACAGAGCTGTCTGTCTAACAGATGAACCGGCACCTTGTGGAAGAACGGAGACTGTGAAGAAACACACTATAACTAACACACATCTAAAACATACACTCTTAAACAAACACAAGTTCAAACCCCCGGTGTCCTGACACAGCTGTTTGATTGATCTGTCAGGTGTCTGCCCCTGAACAGGAGGTGCAGTTAACCCGTCATTGAAAACAGGAAGGGTTCTTAACTGAGGGTTAAATAAAAAAATCCTGGTGGTTAAATTGGACAAAAATGAATTACTTAAAAATCATACAATGTGATTTTCTGGATTTTAGCCTGGTGGTTAGTTTTAGATTCTGTCTCTCACAGTTGAAGTGTACCTCATGAAAAAAGAATTAACAGACTTACATGCTTAAATAAAAAATCAGGAAAGCCTGCAAAATCGACAGTGTCATCAAATACTTGTTCATGCCCACTGTAAAAATCATACAGTACATTTTCTACCTCAATTTAGACCTCTACCCCAAATGCAGCAGTCCACTCACATCAACACATCCACTCAGTTCTGGTACTCCCGAATAAAATAAAATGTTATTGGTCACATACACATGGTTCTCTCCTCACCTCTCTCTCCCTCTCTCTCTCTCTCTGTCTCTGTCTCTGTCTCTCTCTGTCTCTCTGTCTCTCTCTCTCTCTCTCTCTCTCTCTCTCTCTCTCTCTGTCTCTGTCTCTCTCTGTCTCTCTCTCTCTCTCTCTGTCTCTCTGTCTCTCTCTCTCTCTCTCTCTCTCTCTCTCTCTCTCTCTCTCTCTCTCTCTCTTCCTCTCTCTCTCTCTCTCTCTCTCTCTCTCTCTCCTCTCTCTCTCTCTCTCTCTCTCTCTCTCTCTCTCTCTCTCTCTCTCTCTCTCTCTCTCTCTCTCTCTCTCCCTTCCACTCTCTCCTCCCTATGGTAATGGATTTCCATTAAGCTTGTAGCCCTAAATGCTAAATCAATTATGAGCTATTTGGCATGTTGCATTAAAACTCATTAAAACCCATGTTTTTAAGACAATGACAAAAATAACCAAACAATCCATTTAAATTTCAGAGTCACATAATCATTTCTGTCTATCTGTCTCTAAGCTCCACCCTCTTCCTTATATAAGTTAATGTGGTGTCATTATATCATATCTCATCACATTATATCATATCACATCATTGAGACACGCCCCCCTCAGAGACAGAGACACGCCCCTGCAGAGATAGAGATATTCCCCCCCTCAGAGATAGAGACACGCCCCCCTCAGAGATAGAGACACGCCCCCTCAGAGATAGAGACACGCCCCCTCAGAGATAGAGACACGCCCCCTCAGAGATAGAGACACACCCCCTCAGAGATAGAGACACGCCCCCCTCAGAGATAGAGACACGCCCCCCTCAGAGATAGAGACACGCCCCCTCAGAGATAGAGACACGCCCCCTCAGAGATAGAGACACGCCCCCCTCAGAGATAGAGACACGCCCCTCTCAGAGATAGAGACACGCCCCCCTCAGAGATAGAGACACGCCCCTCTCAGAGATAGAGACACGCCCCTCTCAGAGATAGAGACA
Source organism: Oncorhynchus keta (assembly GCF_023373465.1). Taxonomy (NCBI): domain Eukaryota; kingdom Metazoa; phylum Chordata; class Actinopteri; order Salmoniformes; family Salmonidae; genus Oncorhynchus; species Oncorhynchus keta. The sequence goes on along the minus strand of NW_026278270.1, from coordinate 79,437 downwards.
CGCCCAAAGGATAGATTTGGAGTTACATAAACGTGGATTTTTCAGGCAGGGACATATGCAGGATGCTTCCCTCCACAGCGCGGTCTTCACTCCAGATCAAATCTCCAAACCTACAACCTCATTTTGAACAAAATTAATCGGAGAGATTACTGCTTCCAAGGTTTTATTTTTTTCCAAGCTTTTACAGAGGAACGAACAACCAGCAGAGACCTGAGGACACCATTCCAACCTGGAACTGAGTGAGTTGTGTTTGGTGTTGAAAGCTAAGAAGAACAAGCAAAATGAAGAAGAAAAAAGTGCATTACAATAAAAACGTATATTTTATGGGGGCTGAATGATGATTTAAGGCTGCCAGGCAAGGACAGACCAGATACAAATTCAATCAGCAACAAGGTGTGAAGTAAAAGGTGTCAAGGCCTTTGGGCCCAACAGGTGGCATCAGTCCTCTGTAGCCCCTCCTGCTGTTCAGAGACCATTCAGTCCTCTGTAGCCCCTCCTGCTGTTCAGAGACCATTCAGTCCTCTGCTGTTCAGAGACCATTCAGTCCTCTGAAGCCCCCTCCTGCTGTTCAGAGACCATTCAGTCCTCTGTAGCCCCTCCCATTCTGTTCTCTGAGAGCCCCCTCCTGCTGTTCAGAGACCATTCAGTCCTCTGAAGCCCCTCCTGCTGTTCAGAGACCATTCAGTCCTCTGAAGCCCCCTCCTGCTGTTCAGAGACCATTCAGTGCTGTTCAGAAGCCCCCCCTCCTGCTGTTCAGAGACCATTCAGTCCTCTGAAGCCCCTTCCTGCTGTTCAGAGACCATTCAGTCCTCTGAAGCCCCCTCCTGCTGTTCAGAGACCATTCAGTCCTCTGAAGCCCCCTCCTGCTGTTCAGAGACCATTCAGTCCTCTGAAGCCCCCTCCTGCTGTTCAGAGACCATTCAGTCCTCTGAAGCCCCCTCCTGCTGTTCAGAGACCATTCAGTCCTCTGAAGCCCCCTCCTGCTGTTCAGAGACCATTCAGTACTCTGAAGCCCCCTCCTGCTGTTCAGAGACCATTCAGTCCTCTGAAGCCCCCTCCTGCTGTTCAGAGACTATTCAGTCCTCTGAAGCCCCCTCCTGCTGTTCAGAGACCATTCAGTCCTCTGAAGCCCCCTCCTGCTGTTCAGAGACCATTCAGTCCTCTGAAGCCCCCTCCTGCTGTTCAGAGACCATTCAGTCCTCTGAAGCCCCTCCCTGCTGTTCAGAGACCATTCAGTTCTCTGAAGCCTCCTCCTGCTGTTCAGAGACCATTCAGTACTGTGAAGCCCCCTCCTGCTGTTCAGAGACCATTCAGTCCTCTGAAGCCCCTCCTGCTGTTCAGAGACCATTCAGTCCTCTGAAGCCCCCTCCTGCTGTTCAGAGACCATTCAGTACTCTGAAGCCCCCTCCTGCTGTTCAGAGACCATTCAGTCCTCTGAAGCCCCCTCCTGCTGTTCAGAGACCATTCAGTCCTCTGACGCCCCCTCCTGCTGTTCAGAGACCATTCAGTCCTCTGAAGCACCCCCTCCTGCTGTTCAGAGACCATTCAGTCCTCTGAAGCCCCCTCCTGCTGTTCAGAGACCATTCAGTCCTCTGAAGCCCCCTCCTGCTGTTCAGAGACCATTCAGTCCTCTGAAGCCCCTCCTGCTGTTCAGAGAACATTCAGTCCTCTGTAGCCCCCTCCTGCTGTTCAGAGACCATTCAGTCCTCTGACACCCCCTCCTGCTGTTCAGAGACCATTCAGTCCTCTGACACCCCCTCCTGCTGTTCAGACCATTCAGTCCTCTGAAGCCCCCTCCTGCTGTTCAGAGACTGTCTGGTACAGGTACCCCCACCACACGCACCCCTGTCTCCCCCTGTCTGGTACAGGTACCCCCACCACACTCACCCCTCTCTGTTCACCGTCTGCCCTGGTCTGTCTCCCCCTGTCTGGTACAGGTACCTCCACCACACTCACCCTCTCTCCCCCTGTCTGGTACAGGTACCTCCACCACACTCCCCCTCTCTCCCCTGTCTGGTACAGGTACCCCCACCACACTCACCCCTCTCTGTTCACCGTCTGCCCTGGTCTGTCTCCCCTGTCTGGTACAGGTACCCCCACCACACTCACCCCTCTCTGTTCACCGTCTGCCCTGGTCTGTCTCCCCCTGTTTGGTACAGGTACCTCCACTACACTCACCCCTCTCTCTCCCTGTCTGGTACAGGTACCTCCACCACACTCACCCCTTTCTCCCCCTGTCTGGTACAGGTACCTCCACCACACTCCCCTCTCTCTCCTGTCTGGTACAGGTACCTCCACCACACTCACCCCTCTCTCCCGAATGTTTTGCTCGCCTCCAGCACACAGACACTGTTGGGGCGAGTGACTCTGAACTTACAATGGCCCCAAGTCATTATATATTTAATTTTTGTTCTTGGGCATTTTGCTAATTTTGCCTCATCACTCCTGCATACTTTGTTGACTACAACCTTTCTTTCCCCAACCATGGGAACGACTAGGTTTGTTCCTACACTCGTGACTCTCTATTGGTTACACAGACTCTTGGCCGCCCATCCTATTCTAACCACATCTCTCGTCAGCTTTGTATTCATGTTTCCTGATGAAATTACCTTTCGATATGATCTTGTTACCATCCGATTCACATTCAGATGTCATAAAATCAGCACCGCGGAGCTCTCTCTGTCCTCTGCCGTGCCTTGATTGTATTGCTGCTGATGATATCTGGAAATGTGCATGTTCACCCCTGGCCCGTCTACTGTTGCTAGACCCAATTCTGACTTGTTCTCTGATATCTGCTTCAATGATTTCTGCTCTCGTATAAAAGCCTGGGTTTTCTGCACTAGAAGCGTATTACCTCAAATGGATCGACTGAAAGTGTGGATTCACAGCTCCAATCCAGATGTGTTGGTCATTACTGAGACGTGGTTAATGAAAGTGTGGGTTCCCAGCTCCAATCCAGATGTTGGTCATTACTGAGACGTGGTTAATGAAAGTGTGGGTTCCCAGCTCCAATCCAGATGTGTTGGTCATTACTGAGACGTGGTTAATGAAAGTGTGGGTTCCCAGCTCCAATCCAGATGTGTTGGTCATTACTGAGGCGTGGTTAATGAAAGTGTGGGTTCCCAGCTCCAATCCAGATGTTGGTCATTACTGAGACGTGGTTAATGAAAGTGTGGATTCACAGCTCCAATCCTGATGTGTTGGTCATTACTGAGACGTGGTTAATGAAAGTGTGGGTTCCCAGCTGCAATCCAGATGTTGGTCATTACTGAGACGTGGTTAATGAAAGTGTGGGTTCCCAGCTCCAATCCAGATGTGTTGGTCATTACTGAGACGTGGTTAATGAAAGTGTGGGTTCACAGCTCCAATCCAGATGTGTTGGTCATTAATGAGACGTGGTTAATGAAAGTGTGGGTTCACAGCTCCAATCCAGATGTGTTGGTCATTAATGAGACGTGGTTAATGAAAGTGTGGGTTCCCAGCTCCAATCCAGATGTTGGTCATTACTGAGACGTGGTTAATGAAAGTGTGGGTTCACAGCTCCAATCCAGATGTGTTGGTCATTACTGAGACGTGGTTAATGAAAGTGTGGGTTCCCAGCTCCAATCCAGATGTGTTGGTCATTACTGAGACGTGGTTAATGAAAGTGTGGGTTCACAGCTCCAATCCAGATGTGTTGGTCATTACTGAGACGTGGTTAATGAAAGTGTGGGTTCCCAGCTCCAATCCAGATGTTGGTCATTACTGAGACGTGGTTAATGAAAGTGTGGGTTCCCAGCTCCAATCCAGATGTGTTGGTCATTACTGAGACGTGGTTAATGAAAGTGTGGGTTCCCAGCTCCAATCCAGATGTGTTGGTCATTACTGAGACGTGGTTAATGAAAGTGTGGGTTCCCAGCTCCAATCCAGATGTGTTGGTCATTACTGAGACGTGGTTAATGAAAGTGTGGGTTCCCAGCTCCAATCCAGATGTGTTGGTCATTACTGAGACGTGGTTCAGGAACAGTGTTTTGAACACTGATTTTAACCTTTCTGGTTATAAACTTTCTCGGCAAGACAGGTCTTCCAAAGGTGGAGGAGTGGCAATCTTTACCAAGGATCACCTTCGGTGCTCGGTGGACTCCACCAAGTCTGTCCCCAAACAATTTGATTTGATGGTTTTAAGCATTACACTTTCAAATAGCTCTTTGTTGACTGTTGCTGCATGCTGCCGTCGTCCATCAGCACGGGCCTGTATCCTATCTGCCCTAAACTCTCTCCTGGCTCCTTACACTAAGTCTGAATTCGTCCTGCTAGGTGACCTAAACTGGGACATGCTTAAACTACCTGACCAAGTCCTAAAACAATGGGACTCCCTAAACCTTCCTCAGATTATCACCAATCCCACAAGGTATGACTCCAAACACCCAGAAAAAGGGTACTTTCCTCAATGTTACCCTCACAAAATAATCCTGATAGGAATCAGTCTGGTGTTTTCTGTAATGACCTTAGTGATTGATCACTGTTTTACAGCCTGTGTTCGTAATGGCTGATCACTGAAAATGGCCTGTTCTGATTGGTCATAGACCCTTGCTAAAAAAAAAAACTTTAATGAGCAAGACTTCCTTCATAAACTGGCCTCTGTAAAATAGTATAGAATCAGCTTGATCCCATTTTTTATAAATATTTTCAGTGGTATTGTTAAACACGCCCTTGCTAAGGAAAATTTGAATTAAAAGCAGGTTGCTGTATGCTGCCCTGTACCATCACTCATTCATATATCCTTATGTACATATTCTTTATCCCCTTACACTGTGTATCAGACAGTAGTTTTGGAATTGTTAGTTAGATTACTTGTTTGTTATCACTGCATTGTCGGAACTAGAAGCACAAGCATTTCGCTACACTCGCATTAACATCTGCTAACCATGTGTATGTGACAAATAAAATTTGATTTGATTTGAGGTTCAGCCCCTGGTTCAACCTCCTGGAACGAAAGGCTCACTTCACGCGTACTCCCGGAACGAACTGCAACAAACACTCAAACTGGACAGTTTTATCTCCATCTCTTCATTCAAAGACTCCGTCATGGACACTCAAACTGGACAGTTTTATCTCCATCTCTTCATTCAAAGACTCCGTCATGGACACTCTTACTGACAGTTTTATCTCCATCTCTTCATTCAAAGACTCCGTCATGGACACTCAAACTGGACAGTTTTATCTCCATCTCTTCATTCAAAGACTCCGTCATGGACACTCTTACTGACAGTTTTATCTCCATCTCTTCATTCAAAGACTCCGTCATGGACACTCTTACTGACAGTTTTATCTCCATCTCTTCATTCAAAGACTCCGTCATGGACACTCAAACTGGACAGTTTTATCTCCATCTCTTCATTCAAAGACTCCGTCATGGACACTCAAACTGGACAGTTTTATCTCCATCTCTTCATTCAAAGACTCCGTCATGGACACTCTGACTGACAGGTTTATCTCCATCTCTTCATTCAAAGACTCATGTCATGGACACTCAAACTGGACAGTTTTATCTCCATCTCTTCATTCAAAGACTCCGTCATGGACACTCTTACTGACAGTTTTATCTCCATCTCTTCATTCAAAGACTCCGTCATGGACACTCAAACTGGACAGTTTTATCTCCATCTCTTCATTCAAAGACTCCGTCATGGACACTCAAACTGGACAGTTTTATCTCCATCTCTTCATTCAAAGACTCCGTCATGGACACTCTTACTGACAGGTGTGGCTGCTTCACCTCATGTATTGTTGTCTCTACCTTCTTGCCCTTTGTGCTGTTGTCTGTGCTCAACAATGTTAGTACCATGTTGTGTTGCTACCATGTTGTGCTGCTACCATGTTGTGTTGCTGACATGTTGTGCTGCTACCATGTTGTGCTGCTACCATGTTGTTCTGCTACCATGTTGTGTTGCTACCATGTTGTTCTGCTACCATGTTGTGTTGCTACCATGTTGTGTTGCTGCCATGTTGTGTTGCTACCATGTTGTGTTGCTGACATGTTGTGTTGCTACCATGTTGTGTTGCTACCATGTTGTGTTGCTACCATGTTGTTCTGCTACCATGTTGTGTTGCTACCATGTTGTTCTGCTACCATGTTGTGTTGCTACCATGTTGTGTTCCTGCCATGTTGTGTTGCTACCATGTTGTGTTGCTACCATGTTGTGCTGCTACATCACACTATATCACATTATATCATATCACATTATATCACATTATATCACATTATATCATATCACATTATATCACATCACATTATATCACATCACATTATATCACATTATATCACATCACATTATATCACATTATATCACATTATATCACATCACATTATATCACATTATATCACATCACATTATATCACATTATATCACATTATATCACATCACATTATATCACATTATATCATATCACATCACATTATATCACATCACATTATATCACATTATATATCACATCACATCATATTACATCACATTATATCACATTATATCACATTATATCACATCACATTATATCACATCACATTATATCACATCACATTTACATCACATTATATCACATTATATCACATTATATCACATCACATTACATCACATTATATCACATCACATTATATCACATTATATCACATTATATCACATTATATCACATTATATCACATTATATCACATTATATCACATTATATCACATCACATTATATCACATTATATCACATCACATCATATCACATTATATCATATCACATTATATCACATCACATTATATCACATTATATCACATCACATTATATCACATCACATTATATCACATTACATTATATCACATCACATTATATCACATCACATTATATCACATCACATTATATCACATTACATTATATCACATTACATCACATTATATCACATCACATTATATCACATCACATTATATCACATCACATTATATCACATTACATTATATCACATCACATTATATCACATCACATTATATCACATCACATTATATCACATCACATTATATCACATCACATTATATCATATCACATTATATCACATCACATTATATCACATCACATTATATCACATCACATTATATCACATTATATCACATCACATTATATCACATCACATTATATCACATCACATTATATCACATCATATCACATTATATCACATCACATTATATCACATCACATTATATCACATCACATCACATTATATCACATTATATCACATCACATTATATCACATTATATCACATCACATTATATCACATCACATTATATCACATCACATTATATCACATTATATCACATTATATCACATTATATCACATCACATTATATCACATCACATTATATCACATTATATCACATTATATCACATCACATTATATCACATTATATCACATTATATCACATCACATTATATCACATTATATCACATCACATTATATCACATCACATCACATTATATCACATCACATTATATCACATTATATCACATTATATCACATCACATTATATCACATCACATTATATCACATCACATTATATCACATTATATCACATTATATCACATTATATCACATTATATCACATTATATCACATTATATCACATTATATCACATCACATTATATCACATTATATCACATTATATCACATCACATTATATCACATCACATTATATCACATCACATTATATCACATTATATCACATCACATTATATCACATCACATTATATCACATCACATTATATCACATCACATTATATCACATCACATTATATCACATCACATTATATCACATCACATTATATCACATTATATCACATTATATCACATCACATTATATCACATCACATTATATCACATCACATTATATCACATTATATCACATTATATCACATCACATTATATCACATTATATCACATCACATTATATCACATCACATTATATCACATTATATCACATTATATCACATCACATTATATCACATCACATTATATCACATCACATCACATTATATCACATTATATCACATCACATTATATCACATCACATTATATCACATCACATTATATCACATTACATCACATTATATCACATTATATCACATCACATTATATCACATCATTATATCACATTATATCACATCACATTATATCACATCACATTATATCACATTACATTATATCACATTACATCACATTATATCACATTATATCACATCACATTATATCACATTATATCACATCACATTATATATCACATTATATCACATCACATTATATCACATTACATCACATTATATCACATTACATTATATCACATCACATTATATCACATCACATTATATCACATCACATTATATCACATTATATCATCACATTATATCACATCACATTATATCACATTATATCACATCACATTATATCACATTATATCACATCACATTATTATATCACATTATATCACATTATATCACATCACATTATATCACATTATATCACATTATATCACATTATATCATCACATTATATCACATCACATTATATCACATTATATCACATTATATCACATTATATCACATTATATCACATCACATTATATCACATTATATCATATCACATCACATTATATCACATTATATCACATTATATCACATCACATCACATCACATTATATCACATTATATCACATTATATCACATCACATTATATCACATCACATTATATCACATCACATTATATCACATCACATTATATCACATTACATTATATCACATTATATCACATTATATCACATTATATCACATCACATTATATCACATCACATTATATCACATCACATTATATCACATGACATTATATCACATTATATCACATGACATTATATCACATTATATCACATCACATTATATCACATTATATCACATTATATCACATCATATCACATCACATTATATCACATCACATCACATTATATCACATGACATTATATCACATTATATCACATCACATTATATCACATCACATTATATCACATCACATTATATCACATCACATTATATCACATTATATCACATCACATTATATCACATCACATCACATTATATCACATCACATTATATCACATTATATCACATTATATCACATTATATCACATCACATTATATCACATCACATTATATCACATCATATCACATCACATTATATCACATTATATCACATCACATTATATCACATCACATTATATCACATTATATCACATCACATTATATCACATTATATCACATTATATCACATCACATTATATCACATCACATTATATCACATCACATTATATCACATTATATCACATCACATTATATCACATTATATCATATCACATTATATCACATCACATTATATCACATTATATCACATCACATCACATCACATCACATTATATCACATTATATCACATCACATTATATCACATTATATCACATCACATCACATCACATTATATCACATCACATTATATCACATCACATTATATCACATTATATCACATCACATTATATCACATTATATCACATCACATTATATCACATCACATTATATCACATTATATCACATCACATTATATCACATTATATCACATTATATCACATCACATTATATCACATCACATTATATCACATTATATCACATCACATTATATCACATCACATTATATCACATTATATCACATCACATTATATCACATCACATTATATCACATCACATTATATCACATCACATTATATCACATTATATCACATCACATTATATCACATCACATTATATCACATTATATCACATCACATTATATCACATTATATCACATTATATCACATCACATTATATCACATCACATTATATCACATTATATCATATCACATTATATCACATTATATCACATTATATCACATCACATTATATCACATCACATTATATCACATTATATCACATCACATTATATCACATCACATTATATCACATCACATTATATCACATTATATCACATCACATTATATCACATCACATTATATCACATTATATCACATCACATTATATCACATTATATCACATTATATCACATCACATTATATCACATCACATTATATCACATTATATCACATCACATTATATCACATCACATTATATCACATCACATTATATCACATTATATCACATCACATTATATCACATTATATCATATCACATTATATCACATTATATCACATTATATCACATTATATCACATCACATTATATCACATCACATTATATCACATCACATTATATCACATTATATCACATCACATTATATCACATCACATTATATCACATCACATTATATCACATCACATTATATCACATCACATTATATCACATTATATTATTTATATCACATTATATCACATCACATTATATCACATTACATTATATCACATCACATTATATCACATTATATCACATCACATTATATCACATCACATCACATCACATCACATCACATTATATCACATTATATCACATTATATCACATTATATCACATCACATTATATCACATCACATTATATCACATCACATTATATCACATTATATCACATCACATTATATCACATCACATTATATCACATTATATTACATCACATTATATCACATCACATTATATCACATCACATCACATTATATCACATCACATTATATCACATCACATTATATCACATTATATCACATCACATTATATCACATCACATTATATCACATTATATCACATCACATTATATCACATTATATCACATCACATTATATCACATCACATTATATCACATCACATTATATCACATTATATCACATCACATTATATCACATTATATCACATCACATTATATCACATCACATTATATCACATTATATCACATTATATCACATCACATTACATCACATTATATCACATTATATCACATTATATCACATCACATTATATCACATTATATCACATTATATCACATCACATTACATCACATTATATCACATTATATCACATCACATTATATCACATTATATCACATCACATTATATCACATCACATTATATCACATCACATTATATCACATCACATTATATCACATCACATTATATCACATTACATTATATCACATTATATCACATCACATCACATTACATTATATCACATTACATCACATTATATCACATCACATCACATTACATTATATCACATTACATCACATTATATCACATTATATCACATTATATCACATCACATTATATCACATCACATTATATCACATCACATTATATCACATCACATTATATCACATTATATCACATTATATCACATCACATTACATCACATTATATCACATTATATCACATCACATTATATCACATCACATTATATCACATTATATCACATTATATTACATCACATTATATCACATTATATCACATTATATCACATCACATTATATCATCACATTATATCACATCACATTATATCACATTATATCACATCACATTATATCACATTATATCACATCACATTATATCACATTATATCACATTATATCACATTATATCACATCACATTATATTACATTATATCACATCACATTATATCACATTATATCACATCACATTATATCACATTACATTATATCACATTATATCACATCACATCATTATATCACATTACATCACATTATATCACATTACATTATATCACATTATATCACATTATATCACATCACATTATATCACATTATATCACATCACATTATATCACATCACATTATATCACATCACATTATATCACATCACATTATATTATATCACATCACATCACATTATATCACATCACATTATATCACATTATATCACATCACATTATATCACATCACATTATATCACATCACATTATATCACATTATATCACATCACATTATATCACATCACATTATATCACATCACATTATATCACATTATATCACATTATATCACATTATATCACATCACATTATATCACATCACATTATATCACATCACATTATATCACATCACATTATATCACATTATATCACATTATATCACATTACATTATATCACATTATATCACATCACATTATATCACATTATATCACATCACATTATATCACATCACATTATATCACATCACATTATATCACATTATATCACATTATATCACATCACATCACATTATATCACATTATATCACATCACATTATATCACATTATATCATATCACATTATATCACATTATATCACATTATATCACATTATATCACATCACATTATATCACATTATATCACATTATATCACATTATATCACATGACATTATATCACATCACATCACATTATATCACATTATATCACATTATATCACATCACATCACATTATATCACATTATATCACATTATATCACATTACATTATATCACATTATATCACATTATATCACATCACATTATATCACATTATATCACATCACATTATATCACATCACATTATATCACATCACATTATATCACATCACATTATATCACATTATATCACATTATATCACATCACATTATATCACATTATATCACATCACATTATATCACATCACATTATATCACATTATATCACATTATATCACATCACATTATATCACATTATATCACATCACATTATATCACATCACATTATATCACATCACATTATATCACATTATTATATCACATCACATTATATCACATCACATTATATCACATCACATTATATCACATCACATTATATCACATCACATTATATCACATCACATTATATCACATTATATCACATCACATTATATCACATCACATTATATCACATTATATCACATCACATTATATCACATCACATTATATCACATCACATTATATCACATTATATCATATCACATTATATCACATCACATTATATCACATTATATCACATCACATTATATCACATCACATTATATCACATCACATTATATCACATCACATTATATCACATTATATCACATCACATTATATCACATCACATTATATCACATTATATCACATCACATTATATCACATTATATCACATCACATTATATCACATCACATTATATCACATCACATTATATCACATTATATCACATTATATCACATCACATTATATCACATTATATCACATCACATTATATCACATTATATCACATTATATCACATCACATTATATCACATCACATTATATCACATTATATCACATCACATTATATCACATCACATTATATCACATCACATTATATCACATTATATCACATCACATTATATCACATTATATCACATTATATCACATTATATCACATCACATTATATCACATCACATTATATCACATCACATTATATCACATTATATCACATCACATTATATCACATTATATCACATTATATCACATTATATCACATTATATCACATTATATCACATCACATTATATCACATCACATTATATCACATCACATTATATCACATTATATTATATCACATTATATCACATTATATCACATCACATTATATCACATTATATCACATCACATCACATTATATCACATTATATCACATCACATTATATCACATCACATCACATTATATCACATTATATCACATCACATTATATCACATTATATCATATCACATTATATCACATCACATTATATCACATTATATCATCACATTATATCACATTATATCACATCACATTATATCACATTACATTATATCACATTATATCACATCACATCACATCATATCACATCACATCACATTATATCACATTACATTATATCACATTATATCACATTATATCACATCACATTATATCACATTATATCACATCACATTATATCACATCACATTATATCACATCACATTATATCACATCACACATTATATCACATCATATCACATTATATCACATCACATTATATCACATTATATCACATCACATTATATCACATCACATTATATCACATCACATTATATCACATTATATCACATCACATTATATCACATCACATTATATCACATCACATTATATCACATTATATCATCACATTATATCACATTATATCACATCACATTATATCACATCACATTATATCATATCACATTATATCACATCACATTATATCATATCACATTATATCACATCACATTATATCACATTTATATCACATTATATATCACATTATATCACATATCACATTATATCACATCACATTATATCACATTATATCACATCACATTATATCACATCACATTATATCACATCACATTATATCACATTATATCACATTATATCACATTATATCACATCACATTATATCACATTATATCACATCACATTATATCACATTATATCACATCACATTATATCACATTATATCACATTATATCACATTATATCACATCACATTATATCACATTATATCACATTATATCACATCACATTATATCACATTATATCACATTATTATATCACATTATATCACATCACATCACATTATATCACATCACATCACATTATATCACATCACATTATATCACATTATATCACATTATATCACATCACATTATATCACATTATATCACATCACATTATATCACATCACATTATATCACATCACATTATATCACATCACATCACATTATATCACATCACATCACATTATATCACATCACATTATATCACATTATATCACATCACATTATATCACATCACATTATATCACATTATATCACATTATATCACATCACATTATATCACATTATATCACATCACATTATATCACATCACATTATATCACATCACATTATATCACATTATATCACATCACATTATATCACATCACATTATATCACATCACATTATATCACATCACATTATATCACATCACATTATATCACATCACATTATATCACATTATATCACATCACATTATATCACATCACATTATATCACATTATATCACATCACATTATATCACATCACATTATATCACATCACATTATATCACATTATATCATATCACATTATATCACATCACATTATATCACATTATATCACATCACATTATATCACATCACATTATATCACATCACATTATATCACATCACATTATATCACATTATATCACATCACATTATATCACATTATATCACATTATATCATATCACATTATATCACATTATATCACATCACATTATATCACATCACATTATATCACATCACATTATATCACATTATATCACATTATATCACATCACATTATATCACATTATATCACATCACATTATATCACATCACATTATATCACATCACATTATATCACATCACATTATATCACATTATATCACATCACATTATATCACATCACATTATATCATATCACATTATATCACATTATATCACATCACATTATATCACATTATATCACATTATATCACATTATATCACATCACATTATATCATATCACATCACATTATATCACATCACATTATATCACATTATATCACATTATATCACATTATATCACATTATATCACATTATATCACATCACATTATATCACATCACATTATATCACATCACATTATATCACATCACATTATATCACATTATATCACATTATATCACATCACATTATATCACATCACATTATATCACATCACATTATATCACATCACATTATATCACATCACATTATATCATATCACATTATATCACATCACATTATATCACATCACATTATATCACATCACATTATATCACATCACATTATATCACATTATATCACATCACATTATATCACATCACATTATATCACATCACATTATATCACATCACATTATATCACATCACATTATATCACATTATATCACATTATATCACATTATATCACATCACATTATATCACATCACATTATATCACATCACATTATATCACATTATATCACATCACATTATATCACATCACATTATATCACATCACATTATATCACATTATATCACATTACATTATATCACATTATATCACATTATATCACATTATATCACATTACATTATATCACATCACATTATATTACATTATATCACATCACATTATATCACATTATATCACATCACATTATATCACATCACATTATATCACATTATATTACATTATATTACATTATATCACATCACATTATATCACATTATATCACATCACATTATATCACATTATATCACATCACATTATATCACATCACATTATATCACATTATATTACATTATATCACATCACATTATATCACATTATATCACATCACATTATATCACATCACATTATATCACATTATATCACATCACATTATATCACATTATATCACATCACATTATATCACATTATATCACATCACATTATATCACATTATATCACATCACATTATATCACATCACATTATATCACATTATATCACATTACATTATATCACATTATATCACATCACATTATATCACATTACATCACATCACATTATATCACATTATATCACATTATATCACATCACATCATATCACATTACATTATATCACATTATATCACATCACATTACATTATATCACATTATATCACATCACATTACATTATATCACATTATATCCCATCACATTATATCACATTACATCACATCACATTATATCACATTATATCACATTACATTATATCACATTATATCACATCACATTATATCACATTATATCACATTATATCACATTACATTATATCACATCACATTATATCA
>NW_026278270.1:42500-57500 GCF_023373465.1 Oncorhynchus keta | reverse complement strand
GTTAACCGAGGGGGAAGAGGGAGGGGAGGAGGAGAGAAAGAGACTGTACCTGTCTAACCTGTCTAACTGTTAACCGAGGGGGAAGAGGGAGGGGAGGAGGAGAGAAAGGGACTGTACCTGTCTAACCTGTCTAACTGTTAACCGAGGGGGAAGAGGGAGGGGAGGAGGAGAGAAAGAGACTGTACCTGTCTAACCTGTCTGTTAACCGAGGGGGGAGAGGGAGGGGAGGAGGAGAGAAAGAGACTGTACCTGTCTAACCTGTCTGTTAACCGAGGGGGAAGAGGGAGGGGAGGAGGAGAGAAAGAGACTGTACCTGTCTAACCTGTCTGTTAACCGAGGGGGAAGAGGGAGGGGAGGAGGAGAGAAAGAGACTGTACCTGTCTAACTGTTAACCGAGGGGGAAGAGGGAGGGGAGGAGGAGAGAAAGAGACTGTACCTGTCTAACCTGTCTGTTAACCGAGGGGGAAGAGGGAGGGGAGGAGGAGAGAAAGAGACTGTACCTGTCTAACCTGTCTAACTGTTAACCGAGGGGGAAGAGGGAGGGGAGGAGGAGAGAAAGAGACTGTACCTGTCTAACCTGTCTAACTGTTAACCGAGGGGGAAGAGGGAGGGGAGGAGGAGAGAAAGAGACTGTACCTGTCTAACCTGACTAACTGTTAACCGAGGGGGAAGAGGGAGGGGAGGAGGAGAGAAAGAGACTGTACCTGTCTAACCTGTCTAACTGTTAACCGAGGGGGAAGAGGGAGGGGAGGAGGAGAGAAAGAGACTGTACCTGTCTAACCTGACTAACTGTTAACCGAGGGGGAAGAGGGAGGGGAGGAGGAGAGAAAGAGACTGTACCTGTCTAACTGTTAACCGAGGGGGAAGAGGGAGGGGAGGAGGAGAGAAAGAGACTGTACCTGTCTAACCTGACTAACTGTTAACCGAGGGGGAAGAGGGAGGGGAGGAGGAGAGGGTCAGGTTGGCTGATTCGTGTGTCATGTACTGTACCTGTCTGTCTGTCTGTCTGTCTGTCTGTCTGTCTGTCTGTCTGTACTGTACCTGTCTGTCTGTCTGTCTGTCTGTCTGTCTGTACTGTACCTGTCTGTCTGTCTGTCTGTCTGTCTGTCTGTACTGTACCTGTCTGTCTGTACTGTACCTGTCTGTCTGTCTGTACTGTACCTGTCTGACTGTCAGTACTGTACCTGTCTGTCTGTCTGTCTGTCTGTCTGTACTGTACCTGTCTGTCTGTCTGTCTGTACTGTTTACCTGTCTGTCTGTACTGTACTGTACCTGTCTGTCTGTCTGTCTGTCTGTACTGTACCTGTCTGTCAGTCTGTCTGTACTGTACCTGTCTGTCTGTCTGTACTGTACCTGTCTGTCTGTCTGTACTGTACCTGTCTGTCAGTCTGTCTGTACTGTACCTGTCTGTCTGTCTGTACTGTACCTGTCTGTCTGTCTGTACTGTACCTGTCTGTCTGTACTGTACCTGTCTGTCTGTCTGTCTGTCTGTCTGTCTGTACTGTACTGTACCTGTCTGTCTGTCTGTCTGTCTGTCTGTCTGTCTGTACTCTACTGTGCCTGTCTGTACTGTACCTGTCTGTCTACCTGTACTGTACTGTACCTGTCTGTCTGTACTGTACTGTGCCTGTCTGTCTGTACTCTACTGTGTCTGTCTGTACTGTACCTGTCTGTCTACCTGTACTGTACTGTGCCTGTCTGTACTGTACCTGTCTGTCTGTCTGTCTGTCTGTACTGTACCTGTCTGTCTGTACCTGTCTGTCTGTCTGTCTGTACTGTACCTGTCTGTCTGTACCTGTCTGTCTGTACTGTACTGTACCTGTCTGTCTGTACTGTACTGTACCTGTCTGTCTGTACTCTACTGTGCCTGTCTGTACTGTACCTGTCTGTCTACCTGTACTGTACTGTACCTGTCTCTCTGTACTGTACCTGTCTGTCTGTCTGTACTGTACCTGTCTGTCTGTACTGTACTGTACCTGTCTGTCTGTCTGTCTGTACTGTACCTGTCTGTCTGTACTGTACCTGTCTGTACTGTACCTGTCTGTCTGTACTGTACTGTACCTGTCTGTCTGTCTGTCTGTCTGTCTGTCTGTCTGTCTGTACTGTACCTGTCTGTCTACCTGTTCTGTACTGTACCTGTCTGTACTGTACTGTACTGTACCTGTCTGTGTCTGTCTGTACTGTGTCTGTCTGTACTGTACCTGTCTGTCTGTACCTGTCTGTCTGTACTGTACCTGTCTGTCTACCTGTACTGTACTGTGCCTGTCTGTCTGTACTGTACTGTGCCTGTCTGTCTGTACTCTACTGTGCCTGTCTGTACTGTACCTGTCTGTCTACCTGTACTGTACTGTACCTGTCTGTCTGTACTGTACTGTACCTGTCTGTCTGTACCCTACTGTGCCTGTCTGTACTGTACCTGTCTGTCTACCTGTACTGTACTGTACCTGTCTGTCTACCTGTACTGTACTGTACCTGTCTGTCTGTACTCTACTGTGCCTGTCTGTACTGTACCTGTCTGTCTGTCTGTACTATACTGTACCTGTCTGTCTGTACTCTACTGTGCCTGTCTGTACTCTACTGTGCCTGTCTGTACTCTACTGTACCTGTCTGTCTGTACTGTACTGTGCCTGTCTGTCTGTACTCTACATTTACATTTACATTTAAGTCATTTAGCAGACGCTCTTATCCAGAGCGACTTACAAATTGGTGCATTCACCTTATGACATCTACCGTGCCTGTCTGTACTGTACCTGTCTGTACTGTACCTGTCTGTCTGTACTCTACTGTGCCTGTCTGTCTGTACTGTACCTGTCTGTCTGTCTGTCTGTACTCTACTGTGCCTGTCTGTACTGTACTGTACCTGTCTGTCTACCTGTACTGTACTGTACCTGTCTGTCTGTACTGTACTGTGCCTGTCTGTACTGTACCTGTCTGTACTCTACTGTGCCTGTCTGTCTGTACTGTACCTGTCTGTCTACCTGTACTGTACTGTGCCTGTCTGTCTGTACTGTACCTGTCTGTCTGTCTGTACTGTACTGTGCCTGTCTGTACTGTACCTGTCTGTCTGTCTGTACTGTGCCTGTCTGTCTGTCTGTACTGTACCTGTCTGTCTGTACTGTACTGTACTGTGCCTGTCTGTACTGTACCTGTATGTCTGTCTGTACTGTACATGTCTGTCTGTCTGTACTGTACCTGTCTGTACTGTACCTGTCTGTCTGTCTGTCTGTCTGTCTGTCTGTACTGCACCTGTCCGTCTGTACTGTACCTGTCTGTCTGTACTGTGCTGTACTGTACCTGTCTGTCTGTACATGTCTGTCTGTACTGTACCTGTCTGTCTGTGCATGTCTGTCTGTACTGTACCTGTCTGTCTGTCTGTACATGTCTGTCTGTACTGTACTGTACATGTCTGTCTGTACTGTACCTGTCTGTCTGTACTGTACCTGTCTGTCTGTCTGTCTGTCTGTCTGTCTGTCTGTCTGTGCTGTGCTGTGCTGTACCTGTCTGTACTGTACCTGTCTGTCTGTACTGTACCTGTCTGTCCATCTGTACTGTACCTGTCTGTCTGTACTGTACCTGTCTGTCTGTACTGTACTGTACCTGTCTGTCTGTCTGGCTGTCTGTCTGTCTGTACTGCACCTGTCCGTCTGTCTGTCTGTCTGTCTGTCTGTCTGTCTGTCTGTCTGTCTGTCTGTCTGTACTGTACTGTACTGTACCTGTCTGTCTGTCTGTCTGTACTGTACCTGTCTGTCTGCCTGTACCTGTCTGTCAGTCTGTACCTGTCTGTTTGTACGTCTGTTTAACTGTTGATGGAAATCAACTCCAGAGCAACGAGGAAGTGTTTCCTGAAAATGCCAGAACATCTTTATCAAACATGAACAAATCATCGCTGAGGGGCTAAAACACAATATCATATGTCCATATTTATAGGAGCAGACATGAGGTCACTCCTCTGTGATTGGTTGCCTCTGGCCTGGCTTAATCTATGCAGGGTAGCCTAGTGGTTAGAGCTTTGGACTAGTAACCGAAAGGTTGCAAGTTCAAATCCCCGAGCTGACAAGGTACAAATCTGTCATTCTGCCAGTTAACCCACTGTTCCTAGGCCGTCATTGAAAATAAGAATTTGTTCTTATCTGACTTGTCTAGTTAAATAAAGGTAAAAAAAAATATATATATATATTATATAATATGACTGATTAGAGTAGCATTGCAACCATCCGACATCCTGAGGTTGATCAGGAACTTCATGTCCTACGGCATGAGGTTGACCAGGAACTTCATGTCCTGAGGTTGATCAGGGACTTCATGTCCTGAGGTTGATCAGGGACTTCATGTCCTACGGCATGAGGTTGACCAGGAACTTCATGTCCTGAGGTTGACCAGGAACTTCATGTTCCTGAGGTTGATCAGGGACTTCATGTCCTGAGGTTGATCAGGGACTTCATGTCCTACGGCATGAGGTTGACCAGGAACTTCATGTCCTGAGGTTGATCAGGGACTTCATGTCCTACGGCATGAGGTTGACCAGGAACTTCACGTCCTGAGGTTGACCAGGAACTTCACGTCCTACGTCCCGAGGTTGACCAGGGACTTCATGTCCTGAGGTTGATCAGGGACTTCATGTCCTGAGGTTGATCAGGGACTTCATGTCCTACGGCATGAGGTTGACCAGGAACTTCACGTCCTGAGGTTGACCAGGAACTTCACGTCCTACGTCCCGAGGTTGACCAGGGACTTCATGTCCTGAGGTTGATCAGGGACTTCATGTCCTGAGGTTGATCAGGGACTTCATGTCCTACGGCATGAGGTTGACCAGGAACTTCACATCCTGAGGTTGACCAGGAACTTCACGTCCTGAGGTTGACCAGGAACTTCACGTCCTACGTCCCGAGGTTGACCAGGAACTTCATGTCCTACATCCTGAGGTTGATCAGGAACTTCATGTCCTGAGGTTGACCAGGAACTTCACGTCCTGAGGTTGACCAGGAACTTCATGTCCTGAGGTTGACCAGGAACTTCATGTCCTACGTCCTGAGGTTGACCAGGAACTTCACGTCCTGAGGTTGACCAGGAACTTCATGTCCTGAGGTTGACCAGGAACTTCATGTCCTACGTCCTGAGGTTGACCAGGAACTTCACGTCCTGAGGTTGACCAGGAACTTCACGTCCTGAGGTTGACCAGGAACTTCACGTCCTGAGGTTGACCAGGAACTTCACGTCCTGAGGTTGACCAGGAACTTCATGTCCTGAGGTTGACCAGGAACTTCACGTCCTGAGGTTGACCAGGAACTTCATGTCCTGAGGTTGACCAGGAACTTCACGTCCTGAGGTTGACCAGGAACTTCACGTCCTGAGGTTGACCAGGAACTTCACGTCCTGAGGTTGATCAGGAACTTCACATCCTGAGGTTGACCAGGAGCTTCACGTCCTGAGGTTGTCCAGGAACTTCACGTCCTGAGGTTGTCCAGGAACTTCATGTCCTGAGGTTGACCAGGAACTTCATGTCCTGAGGTTGACCAGGAACTTCATGTCCTGAGGTTGTCCAGGAACTTCACGTCTTGAGGTTGACCAGGAACTTCACGTCCTGAGGTTGTCCAGGAACTTCACGTCCTGAGGTTGTCCAGGAACTTCATGTCCTGAGGTTGACCAGGAACTTCATGTCCTACGTCCTGAGGTTGACCAGGAACTTCATGTCCTACGTCCTGAGGTTGACCAGGAACTGCATGTCCTACGTCCTGAGGTTGATCAGGAACTTCATGTCCTACATCCTGAGGTTGACCAGGAACTTGATGTCCCACGTACTGAGGTTGACCAGGAACTTCACATCCTGAGGTTGACCAGGAACTTCACATCCTGAGGTTGACCAGGAACTTCACGTCCTGAGGTTGATCAGGAACTTCACATCCTGAGGTTGACCAGGAACTTGATGTCCTGAGGTTGACCAGGAACTTCACGTCCTGAGGTTGATCAGGAACTTCATGTCCTACGTCCTGAGGTTGACCAGGAACTTGATGTCCTGAGGTTGACCAGGAACTGCATGTCCTACGTCCTGAGGTTGACCAGGAACTTCATGTCCTATGTCCTGAGGTTGACCAGGAACTGCATGTCCTACGTCCTGAGGTTGACCAGGAACTGCATGTCCTACGTCCTGAGGTTGACCAGGAACTGCATGTCCTACGTCCTGAGGTTGACCAGGAACTGCATGTCCTATGTCCTGAGGTTGACCAGGAACTGCATGTCCTACGTCCTGAGGTTGACCAGGAACTGCATGTCCCTACGTCCTGAGGTTGACCAGGAACTGCATGTCCTACGTCCTGAGGTTGACCAGGAACTGCACGTCCAACGTCCTGAGGTTGACCAGGGACTTTATGTCCTACGTCCTGAGGTTGACCAGGAACTGCATGTCCTACGTCCTGAGGTTGACCAGGAACTGCATGTCCTATGTCCTGAGGTTGACCAGGAACTGCATGTCCTACGTCCTGAGGTTGACCAGGAACTGCATGTCCTACGTCCTGAGGTTGACCAGGAACTGCATGTCCTACGTCCTGAGATTGACGAGGAACTGCATGTCCTACGTCCTGAGGTCAGACTCTCTCACTCATCGCCCTGTACATCTAAATGTTAATTCCCCCATTCGGGTTGAAGGAGCAACACAGGAAAATGCTTTCTGTAAACACTTATTAAATCTAAGCTCTTCCACCTTGTTGTAATGTGCAGTATGCTAACAACAGCAGCCAGCTTGAGGGGAATCATTAGTGCTGCTAACTCTAACCATGTCACAATAATCACTATATATCACTACAATATATACACACACACACACACACACACACACACACACACACACAGTACTGCCAGCAGGGTGACTGAAGCATTCTACTGCCAGCAGGGTGACTGAAGCATTCTACTACCAGCAGAGTGACTGAAGCATTCTACTGTCAGCAGAGTGACTGAAGCATTCTACTGCCAGCAGAGTGACTGAAGCATTCTACTGCCAGCAGAGTGACTGAAGCATTCTACTGCCAGCAGAGTGACTGAAGCATTCTACTGCCAGCAGAGTGACTGAAGCATTCTACTGCCAGCAGGGTGACTGAAGCATTCTACTGCCAGCAGAGTGACTGAAGCATTCTACTGCCAGCAGGGTGACTGAAGCATTCTACTACCAGCAGAGTGACTGAAGCATTCTACTGCCAGCAGGGTGACTGAAGCATTCTACTACCAGCAGGGTGACTGAAGCATTCTACTACCAGCAGGATGACTGAAGCATTCTACTGTCAGCAGAGTGACTGAAGCATTCTACTGCCAGCAGGGTGACTGAAGCATTCTACTGCCAGCAGAGTGACTGAAGCATTCTACTGCCAGCAGGGTGACTGAAGCATTCTACTACCAGCAGAGTGACTGAAGCATTCTACTGCCAGCAGGGTGACTGAAGCATTCTACTACCAGCAGAGTGACTGAAGCATTCTACTGTCAGCAGAGTGACTGAAGCATTCTACTACCAGCAGAGTGACTGAAGCATTCTACTGTCAGCAGAGTGACTGAAGCATTCTACTACCAGCAGAGTGACTGAAGCATTCTACTACCAGCAGGGTGACTGAAGCATTCTACTGCCAGCAGAGTGACTGAAGCATTCTACTGTCAGCAGAGTGACTGAAGTATTCTACTGCAGCAGGGTGACTGAAGCATTCTACTGCAGCAGAGTGACTGAAGCATTCTACTGCCAGCAGAGTGAATGAAGTATTCTACTGCCAGCAGGGTGACTGAAGCATTCTACTGCCAGCAGAGTGACTGAAGCATTCTACTGCCGGCAGAGTGACTGAAGCATTCTACTGCCGGCAGGGTGACTGAAGCATTCTACTACCGGCAGAGTGACTGAAGCATTCTACTGCCAGCAGGGTGACTGAAGCATTCTACTACCAGCAGAGTGACTGAAGCATTCTACTGCCAGCAGAGTGACTGAAGCATTCTACTGCCGGCAGGGTGACTGAAGCATTCTACTGCCAGTAGAGTGACTGAAGGATTCTACTGCCAGCAGAGTGACTGAAGCATTCTACTGTCAGCAGAGTGACTGAAGCATTCTACTGTCAGCAGAGTGACTGAAGTATTCTACTGCAGCAGGGTGACTGAAGCATTCTACTGCCAGCAGAGTGACTGAAGCATTCTACTGCCAGCAGAGTGACTGAAGCATTCTACTGCAGCAGGGTGACTGAAGCATTCTACTGCCAGCAGGGTGAATGAAGTATTCTACTGCCAGCAGGGTGACTGAAGCATTCTACTGCCAGCAGGGTGACTGAAGCATTCTACTGCCAGCAGGGTGACTGAAGCATTCTACTGCCAGCAGGGTGACTGAAGCATTCTACTGCCAGCAGGGTGACTGAAGCATTCTACTGCCAGCAGGGTGACTGAAGCATTCTACTGCCAGCAGGGTGACTGAAGCATTCTACTGCCAGCAGGGTGACTGAAGCATTCTACTGCCAGCAGGGTGACTGAAGCATTCTACTGCCAGCAGGGTGACTGAAGCATTCTACTGCCAGCAGGGTGACTGAAGCATTCTACTGCCAGCAGGGTGACTGAAGCATTCTAGTGCCAGCAGTGTGACTGAAGCATTCTACTGCCTGCAGAGTGACTGAAGCATTCTACTGCCAGCAAGGTGACTGAAGCATTCTACTGCCAGCAAGGTGACTGATGCATTCTACTGCCAGCAGAGTGACTGAAGCATTCTACTGCCAGCAGGGTGACTGAAGCATTCTACTGCCAGCAGGGTGACTGAAGCATTCTACTATCAGCAGAGTGACTGAAGCATTCTACTGTCAGCAGAGTGACTGAAGCATTCTACTGTCAGCAGAGTGACTGAAGCATTCTACTGCCAGCAGGGTGACTGAAGCATTCTACTGTCAGCAGAGTGACTGAAGCATTCTACTGCCAGCAGGGTGACTGAAGCATTCTACTGCCAGCAGGGTGACTGAAGCATTCTACTGCCAGCAGGGTGACTGAAGCATTCTACTGCCAGCAGGGTGACTGAAGCATTCTACTGCCAGCAGGGTGACTGAAGCATGCTAGTGCCAGCAGGGTGACTGAAGCATTCTAGTGCCAGCAGTGTGACTGAAGCATTCTAGTGCCAGCAGGGTGACTGAAGCATTCTAGTGCCAGCAGTGTGACTGAAGCATTCTACTGCCAGCAGAGTGACTGAAGCATTCTACTGCCAGCAAGGTGACTGAAGCATTCTACTGCCAGCAAGGTGACTGATGCATTCTACAGCCAGCAGAGTGACTGAAGCATTCTACTGCCAGCAGAGTGACTGAAGCATTCTACTGCCAGCAGGGTGACTGAAGCATTCTACTGCCAGCAGAGTGACTGAAGCATTCTACTGCCGGCAGGGTGACTGAAGCATTCTACTACCAGCAGAGTGACTGAAGCATTCTACTGTGAGCAGAGTGACTGAAGCATTCTACTACCAGCAGAGTGACTGAAGCATTCTACTACCAGCAGGGTGACTGAAGCATTCTACTGCCAGCAGAGTGACTGAAGCATTCTACTGCCGGCAGGGTGACTGAAGCATTCTACTACCAGCAGAGTGACTGAAGCATTCTACTGTCAGCAGAGTGACTGAAGCATTCTACTACCAGCAGAGTGACTGAAGCATTCTACTACCAGCAGGGTGACTGAAGCATTCTACTGCCAGCAGAGTGACTGAAGCATTCTACTGCCGGCAGAGTGACTGAAGCATTCTACTGCCGGCAGGGTGACTGAAGCATTCTACTACCAGCAGAGTGACTGAAGCATTCTACTGCCAGCAGGGTGACTGAAGCATTCTACTACCAGCAGAGTGACTGAAGCATTCTACTGCCAGCAGAGTGACTGAAGCATTCTACTGCCGGCAGGGTGACTGAAGCATTCTACTGCCAGTAGAGTGACTGAAGGATTCTACTACCAGCAGGGTGACTGAAGCATTCTACTGCCAGCAGAGTGACTGAAGCATTCTACTGTCAGCAGAGTGACTGAAGTATTCTACTGCAGCAGGGTGACTGAAGCATTCTACTGCCAGCAGAGTGACTGAAGCATTCTACTGCCAGCAGAGTGACTGAAGCATTCTACTGCCAGCAGGGTGACTGAAGCATTCTACTGCCAGCAGGGTGACTGAAGCATTCTACTGCCAGCAGGGTGACTGAAGCATTCTACTGCCAGCAGGGTGACTGAAGCATTCTACTGCCAGCAGGGTGACTGAAGCATTCTACTGCCAGCAGGGTGACTGAAGCATTCTACTGCCAGCAGGGTGACTGAAGCATTCTACTGCCAGCAGCGTGACTGAAGCATTCTACTGCCAGCAGGGTGACTGAAGCATTCTACTGCCAGCAGGGTGACTGAAGCATTCTACTGCCAGCAGGGTGACTGAAGCATTCTACTGCCAGCAGGGTGACTGAAGCATTCTACTGCCAGCAGGGTGACTGAAGCATTCTACTGCCAGCAGGGTGACTGAAGCATTCTACTGCCAGCAGGGTGACTGAAGCATTCTACTGCCAGCAGGGTGACTGAAGCATTCTAGTGCCAGCAGTGTGACTGAAGCATTCTACTGCCAGCAGAGTGACTGAAGCATTCTACTGCCAGCAAGGTGACTGAAGCATTCTACTGCCAGCAAGGTGACTGATGCATTCTACTGCCAGCAGAGTGACTGAAGCATTCTACTGCCAGCAGGGTGACTGAAGCATTCTACTGCCAGCAGAGTGACTGAAGCATTCTACTGTCAGCAGAGTGACTGAAGCATTCTACTGTCAGCAGAGTGACTGAAGCATTCTACTGTCAGCAGAGTGACTGAAGCATTCTACTGCCAGCAGGGTGACTGAAGCATTCTACTGCCAGCAGGGTGACTGAAGCATTCTACTGCCAGCAGGGTGACTGAAGCATTCTACTGCCAGCAGGGTGACTGAAGCATTCTACTGCCAGCAGGGTGACTGAAGCATTCTACTGCCAGCAGGGTGACTGAAGCATGCTAGTGCCAGCAGGGTGACTGAAGCATTCTAGTGCCAGCAGTGTGACTGAAGCATTCTAGTGCCAGCAGGGTGACTGAAGCATTCTAGTGCCAGCAGTGTGACTGAAGCATTCTACTGCCAGCAGAGTGACTGAAGCATTCTACTGCCAGCAGAGTGACTGAAGCATTCTACTGCCAGCAGAGTGACTGAAGCATTCTACTGCCAGCAGAGTGACTGAAGCATTCTACTGCCAGCAGAGTGACTGAAGCATTCTACTGCCAGCAGGGTGACTGAAGCATTCTACTGCCAGCAGGGTGACTGAAGCATTCTACTACCAGCAGAGTGACTGAAGCATTCTACTGTCAGCAGAGTGACTGAAGCATTCTACTGCCAGCAGAGTGACTGAAGCATTCTACTGCCAGCAGAGTGACTGAAGCATTCTACTACCAGCAGAGTGACTGAAGCATTCTACTACCAGCAGAGTGACTGAAGCATTCTACTGCCAGCAGAGTGACTGAAGCATTCTACTGCCGGCAGGGTGACTGAAGCATTCTACTACCAGCAGAGTGACTGAAGCATTCTACTGTCAGCAGAGTGACTGAAGCATTCTACTACCAGCAGAGTGACTGAAGCATTCTACTACCAGCAGGGTGACTGAAGCATTCTACTGCCAGCAGAGTGACTGAAGCATTCTACTGCCGGCAGAGTGACTGAAGCATTCTACTGCCGGCAGGGTGACTGAAGCATTCTACTACCGGCAGAGTGACTGAAGCATTCTACTGCCAGCAGGGTGACTGAAGCATTCTACTACCAGCAGAGTGACTGAAGCATTCTACTGCCAGCAGAGTGACTGAAGCATTCTACTGCCGGCAGGGTGACTGAAGCATTCTACTGCCAGTAGAGTGACTGAAGGATTCTACTGCCAGCAGAGTGACTGAAGCATTCTACTGTCAGCAGAGTGACTGAAGCATTCTACTGTCAGCAGAGTGACTGAAGTATTCTACTGCAGCAGGGTGACTGAAGCATTCTACTGCCAGCAGAGTGACTGAAGCATTCTACTGCCAGCAGAGTGACTGAAGCATTCTACTGCCAGCAGGGTGACTGAAGCATTCTACTGCCAGCAGGGTGACTGAAGTATTCTACTGCCAGCAGGGTGACTGAAGCATTCTACTGCCAGCAGGGTGACTGAAGCATTCTACTGCCAGCAGGGTGACTGAAGCATTCTACTGCCAGCAGGGTGACTGAAGCATTCTACTGCCAGCAGGGTGACTGAAGCATTCTACTGCCAGCAGGGTGACTGAAGCATTCTACTGCCAGCAGGGTGACTGAAGCATTCTACTGCCAGCAGGGTGACTGAAGCATTCTACTGCCAGCAGGGTGACTGAAGCATTCTACTGCCAGCAGGGTGACTGAAGCATTCTACTGCCAGCAGGGTGACTGAAGCATTCTACTGCCAGCAGGGTGACTGAAGCATTCTAGTGCCAGCAGTGTGACTGAAGCATTCTACTGCCTGCAGAGTGACTGAGCATTCTACTGCCAGCAAGGTGACTGAAGCATTCTACTGCCAGCAAGGTGACTGATGCATTCTACTGCCAGCAGAGTGACTGAAGCATTCTACTGCCAGCAGGGTGACTGAAGCATTCTACTGCCAGCAGGGTGACTGAAGCATTCTACTATCAGCAGAGTGACTGAAGCATTCTACTGTCAGCAGAGTGACTGAAGCATTCTACTGTCAGCAGAGTGACTGAAGCATTCTACTGCCAGCAGGGTGACTGAAGCATTCTACTGTCAGCAGAGTGACTGAAGCATTCTACTGCCAGCAGGGTGACTGAAGCATTCTACTGCCAGCAGGGTGACTGAAGCATTCTACTGCCAGCAGGGTGACTGAAGCATTCTACTGCCAGCAGGGTGACTGAAGCATTCTACTGCCAGCAGGGTGACTGAAGCATGCTAGTGCCAGCAGGGTGACTGAAGCATTCTAGTGCCAGCAGTGTGACTGAAGCATTCTAGTGCCAGCAGGGTGACTGAAGCATTCTAGTGCCAGCAGTGTGACTGAAGCATTCTACTGCCAGCAGAGTGACTGAAGCATTCTACTGCCAGCAAGGTGACTGAAGCATTCTACTGCCAGCAAGGTGACAGATGCATTCTACTGCCAGCAGAGTGACTGAAGCATTCTACTGTCAGCAGAGTGACTGAAGCATTCTACTGCCAGCAGAGTGACTGAAGCATTCTACTGCCAGCAGAGTGACTGAAGCATTCTACTGCCAGCAGGGTGACTGAAGCATTCTACTACCAGCAGAGTGACTGAAGCATTCTACTGTGAGCAGAGTGACTGAAGCATTCTACTACCAGCAGAGTGACTGAAGCATTCTACTACCAGCAGGGTGACTGAAGCATTCTACTGCCAGCAGAGTGACTGAAGCATTCTACTGCCGGCAGGGTGACTGAAGCATTCTACTACCAGCAGAGTGACTGAAGCATTCTACTGTCAGCAGAGTGACTGAAGCATTCTACTACCAGCAGAGTGACTGAAGCATTCTACTACCAGCAGGGTGACTGAAGCATTCTACTGCCAGCAGAGTGACTGAAGCATTCTACTGCCAGCAGAGTGACTGAAGCATTCTACTGCCGGCAGGGTGACTGAAGCATTCTACTACCAGCAGAGTGACTGAAGCATTCTACTGCCAGCAGGGTGACTGAAGCATTCTACTACCAGCAGAGTGACTGAAGCATTCTACTGCCAGCAGAGTGACTGAAGCATTCTACTGCCGGCAGGGTGACTGAAGCATTCTACTGCCAGTAGAGTGACTGAAGGATTCTACTGCCAGCAGAGTGACTGAAGCATTCTACTGTCAGCAGAGTGACTGAAGCATTCTACTGTCAGCAGAGTGACTGAAGTATTCTACTGCAGCAGGGTGACTGAAGCATTCTACTGCCAGCAGAGTGACTGAAGCATTCTACTGTCAGCAGAGTGACTGAAGCATTCTACTGCCAGCAGGGTGACTGAAGCATTCTACTGCCAGCAGGGTGACTGAAGCATTCTACTGCCAGCAGGGTGACTGAAGCATTCTACTGCCAGCAGGGTGACTGAAGCATTCTACTGCCAGCAGGGTGACTGAAGCATTCTACTGCCAGCAGGGTGACTGAAGCATTCTACTGCCAGCAGGGTGACTGAAGCATTCTACTGCCAGCAGAGTGACTGAAGCATTCTACTGCCAGCAGGGTGACTGAAGCATTCTACTGCCAGCAGGGTGACTGAAGCATTCTACTGCCAGCAGGGTGACTGAAGCATTCTACTGCCAGCAGGGTGACTGAAGCATTCTACTGCCAGCAGGGTGACTGAAGCATTCTACTGCCAGCAGGGTGACTGAAGCATTCTACTGCCAGCAGGGTGACTGAAGCATTCTACTGCCAGCAGGGTGACTGAAGCATTCTAGTGCCAGCAGTGTGACTGAAGCATTCTACTGCCAGCAGAGTGACTGAAGCATTCTACTGCCAGCAAGGTGACTGAAGCATTCTACTGCCAGCAAGGTGACTGATGCATTCTACTGCCAGCAGAGTGACTGAAGCATTCTACTGCCAGCAGAGTGACTGAAGCATTCTACTGCCAGCAGAGTGACTGAAGCATTCTACTGTCAGCAGAGTGACTGAAGCATTCTACTGTCAGCAGAGTGACTGAAGCATTCTACTGTCAGCAGAGTGACTGAAGCATTCTACTGCCAGCAGAGTGACTGAAGCATTCTACTGTCAGCAGAGTGACTGAAGCATTCTACTGCCAGCAGAGTGACTGAAGCATTCTACTGTCAGCAGAGTGACTGAAGCATTCTACTGTCAGCAGGGTGACTGAAGCATTCTACTGCCAGCAGGGTGACTGAAGCATTCTACTGCCAGCAGGGTGACTGAAGCATGCTAGTGCCAGCAGGGTGACTGAAGCATTCTAGTGCCAGCAGTGTGACTGAAGCATTCTAGTGCCAGCAGGGTGACTGAAGCATTCTAGTGCCAGCAGTGTGACTGAAGCATTCTACTGCCAGCAGAG
>NW_026278270.1:30000-35000 GCF_023373465.1 Oncorhynchus keta | reverse complement strand
CATCAGGAATATCCTCTGCAGTATCACCAACAGGAACATCAGGAATATCCTCTGCAGTATCACCAACAGTAACATCAGGAATATCCTCTGCCTCTGCAGTATCACCAACAGTAACATCAGGAATATCCTCTGCAGTATCACCAACAGTAACATCAGGAATATCCTCTATCACCAACAGTAACATCAGGAATATCCTCTGCAGTATCACCAACAGTAACATCAGGAATATCCTCTGCAGTATCACCAACAGGAACATCAGGAATATCCTCTGCAGCATCACCAACAGGAACATCAGGAACATCACCAACAGTAACATCAGAATATCCTCTGCAGTATCACCAACAGTAACATCAGGAATATCCTCTGCAGTATCATAACATCAGGAACCAACAGTAACATCAGGAATATCCTCTGCAGTATCACCAACAGTAACATCAGGAATATCCTCTGCAGTATCACCAACAGTAACATCAGGAATATCCTCTGCAGCATCACCAACAGTAACATCAGGAATATCCTCTGCAGCATCACCAACATCAGGAACATCAGGAATATCCTCTGCAGTATCACCAACAGTAACATCAGGAATATCCTCTGCAGTATCACCAACAGTAACATCAGGAATATCCTCTGCAGTATCACCAACAGGAACATCAGGAATATCCTCTGCAGTATCACCAACATCAGGAACATCAGAATATCCTCTGCAGTATCACCAACAGTAACATCAGGAATATCCTCTGCAGCATCACCAACAGTAACATCAGGAATATCCTCTGCAGTATCACCAACAGTAACATCAGGAATATCCTCTGCAGTATCACCAACAGTAACATCAGGAATATCCTCTGCATAACATCACCAACAGTAACATCAGGAATATCCTCTGCAGTATCACCAACAGTAACATCAGGAATATCCTCTGCAGTATCACCAACAGTAACATCAGGAATATCCTCTGCAGTATCACACAACAGTAACATCAGGAATATCCTCTGCAGTATCACCAACAGTAACATCAGGAATATCCTCTGCAGTATCACCAACAGTAACATCAGGAATATCCTCTGCAGTATCACCAACAGTAACATCAGGAATATCCTCTGCAGTATCACCAACAGTAACATCAGGAATATCCTCTGCAGCATCACCAACATCAGGAACATCAGGAATATCCTCTGCAGTATCACCAACAGTAACATCAGGAATATCCTCTGCAGTATCACCAACAGTAACATCAGGAATATCCTCTGCAGTATCACCAACAGTAACATCAGGAATATCCTCTGCAGTATCACCAACAGTAACATCAGGAATATCCTCTGCAGTATCACCAACAGTAACATCAGGAATATCCTCTGCAGTATCACCAACAGGAACATCAGGAATATCCTCTGCAGTATCACCAACAGTATCACCAACATCAGGAATATCCTCTGCAGCATCACCAACATCAGGAACATCAGGAATATCCTCTGCAGTATCACCAACAGTAACATCAGGAATATCCTCTGCAGTATCACCAACAGTAACATCAGGAATATCCTCTGCAGTATCACCAACAGGAACATCAGGAATATCCTCTGCAGTATCACCAACAGTAACATCAGGAATATCCTCTGCAGTATCACCAACAGTAACATCAGGAATATCCTCTGCAGTATCACCAACAGTAACATCAGGAATATCCTCTGCAGTATCACCAACAGTAACATCAGGAATATCCTCTGCAGTATCACCAACAGTAACATCAGGAATATCCTCTGCAGTATCACCAACATCAGGAACATCAGGAATATCCTCTGCAGTATCACCAACAGTAACATCAGGAATATCCTCTGCAGTATCACCAACAGTAACATCAGGAATATCCTCTGCAGTATCACCAACAGTAACATCAGGAATATCCTCTGCAGTATCACCAACAGTAACATCAGGAATATCCTCTGCAGCATCACCAACAGTAACATCAGGAATATCCTCTGCAGTATCACCAACAGTAACATCAGGAATATCCTCTGCAGTATCACCAACAGGAACATCAGGAATATCCTCTGCAGTATCACCAACAGTAACATCAGGAATATCCTCTGCAGTATCACCAACAGTAACATCAGGAATATCCTCTGCAGTATCACCAACAGGAACATCAGGAATATCCTCTGCAGTATCACCAACATCAGGAACATCAGGAACATCAGGATATCCTCTGCAGTATCACCAACAGTAACATCAGGAATATCCTCTGCAGTATCACCAACAGTAACATCAGGAATATCCTCTGCAGTATCACCAACAGTAACATCAGGAATATCCTCTGCAGTATCACCAACAGTAACATCAGGAATATCCTCTGCAGTATCACCAACAGTAACATCAGGAATATCCTCTGCAGTATCACCAACAGTAACATCAGGAATATCCTCTGCAGCATCACCAACAGTAACATCAGGAATATCCTCTGCAGTATCACCAACAGTAACATCAGGAATATCCTCTGCAGTATCACCAACAGTAACATCAGGAATATCCTCTGCAGTATCACCAACAGAAACATCAGGAATATCCTCTGCAGTATCACCAACAGTAACATCAGGAATATCCTCTGCAGCATCACCAACATCAGGAACATCAGGAATATCCTCTGCAGTATCACCAACAGTAACATCAGGAATATCCTCTGCAGCATCACCAACAGTAACATCAGGAATATCCTCTGCAGTATCACCAACAGTAACATCAGGAATATCCTCTGCAGTATCACCAACAGTAACATCAGGAATATCCTCTGCAGTATCACCAACAGTAACATCAGGAATATCCTCTGCAGTATCACCAACAGTAACATCAGGAATATCCTCTGCAGTATCACCAACAGTAACATCAGGAATATCTGCTATCACCAACAGTGCAGCATCACCAACATCAGGAACATCAGGAATATCCTCTGCAGTATCACCAACAGTAACATCAGGAATATCCTCTGCAGTATCACCAACAGTAACATCAGGAATATCCTCTGCAGTATCACCAACAGTAACATCAGGAATATCCTCTGCAGCATCACCAACATCAGGAACATCAGGAATATCCTCTGCAGTATCACCAACAGTAACATCAGGAATATCCTCTGCAGTATCACCAACATCAGGAACATCAGGAATATCCTCTGCAGTATCACCAACAGTAACATCAGGAATATCCTCTGCAGTATCACCAACAGTAACATCAGGAATATCCTCTGCAGTATCACCAACAGTAACATCAGGAATATCCTCTGCAGTATCACCAACAGTAACATCAGGAATATCCTCTGCAGTATCACCAACAGGAACATCAGGAATATCCTCTGCAGTATCACCAACAGCAGGAACATCAGGAATATCCTCTGCAGTATCACCAACAGTAACATCAGGAATATCCTCTGCAGTATCACCAACAGAAACATCAGGAATATCCTCTGCAGTATCACCAACAGTAACATCAGGAATATCCTCTGCAGTATCACCAACAGTAACATCAGGAATATCCTCTGCAGTATCACCAACAGTAACATCAGGAATATCCTCTGCAGTATCACCAACAGTAACATCAGGAATATCCTCTGCAGTATCACCAACAGTAACATCAGGAATACCCTCTGCAGTATCACCAACAGTAACATCAGGAATATCCTCTGCAGCATCACCAACAGTAACATCAGGAATATCCTCTGCAGTATCACCAACAGTAACATCAGGAATATCCTCTGCAGTATCACCAACAGTAACATCAGGAATATCCTCTGCAGTATCACCAACAGTAACATCAGGAATATCCTCTGCAGCATCACCAACATCAGGAACATCAGGAATATCCTCTGCAGTATCACCAACAGTAACATCAGGAATATCCTCTGCAGTATCACCAACAGGAACATCAGGAATATCCTCTGCAGTATCACCAACATCAGGAACATCAGGAATATCCTCTGCAGTATCACCAACAGTAACATCAGGAATATCCTCTGCAGTATCACCAACAGTAACATCAGGAATATCCTCTGCAGTATCACCAACAATAGACTCCAACATTTTCTCGGTGAAAACAATTTCAAAATGGCTTCTTACCAAATGACCAAATGACAGACCACGTATACACCTTGCATATTTTTATGGCTTCTTACCAAATGACCAAACGACAGACCACGTATACACCTTGCACATTCTTATGGCTTCTTACCAAATGACCAAATGACAGACCACGTATACACCTTGCATATTTTTATGGCTTCTTACCAAATGACCAAACGACAGACCACGTATACACCTTGCACATTCTAATTGATTATTGATTATTGACAAACAAGAAAACTAAAAGAAAAGAGACGTATTCTCATCCTTTGTTGATTTTTAAAAAAAGGTTTTGACTTCATTTTGGGGTATAAACGGATGGAAAGCTGTGTTTTGGTTGGGAAAACCTGAGAAAGGATCAACATCCGCCAATAAAACACAGAGGTTTCCTTCCTCGGGGACCGTGGGGTGAGACAGGGATGCAGCTTGATCTCCACCTTAATCAACATACACTACAAGACCAAAAGTATGTGGACACATTGCTCGTCGAACATCTCTTTCCAAATTCATGGGTGTTAAACGTGGAGTTGGTCTGGCTTTTGTTGCAGTAACATCCTCCAGTCCTCTGGAGAAGGCTACTAGACGTTGGGATGAGGGAACTTGCAGTAACATCCTCCAGTCCTCTGGAGAAGGCTACTAGACGTTGGGATGAGGGAACTTGCAGTAACATCCTCCAGTCCTCTGGAGAAGGCTACTAGACGTTGGGATGAGGGAACTAGCAGTAACATCCTCCAGTCCTCTAGAGAAGGCTACTAGACGTTGGGATGCAGGAACTTGCAGTAACATCCTCCAGTCCTCTGGAGAAGGCTACTAGACGTTGGGATGAGGGAACTAGCAGTAACATCCTCCAGTCCTCTGGAGAAGGCTACTAGACGTTGGGATGAGGGA
>NW_026278270.1:0-25000 GCF_023373465.1 Oncorhynchus keta | reverse complement strand
CCTGTTCACCAGTGTGATCTAATTAGCTGTCTCTGTGAAATGACACTGTATTGCGACTCTCTCTCTCTCTATCTATTAAGTGACTGGAGCAATCTGTGGTGTTGCTTCTACACTGGGGTACGCATCAACAACAGACACATGGCCTTCTATAGCAGACAGACACATGGCCTTCTATAGCAGACAGATACACTGCCTTCTATAGCAGACAGATTACATGGCCTTCTATAGCAGACAGACAGATGTCCTTCTATAGCAGACAGACTCATGGCCTTCTATAGCAGACAGACACACAGCCTTCTATAGCAGACAGACATATGGCCTTCTATAGCAGAAAGACACACAGCCTTCTATAGCAGACAGATACACTGCCTTCTATAGCAGACAGATTACATGGCCTTCTATAGGACAGACACATGACCTTCTATAGCAGACAGACACACGGCCTTCTATAGCAGACAGACACATGGCCTTCTATAGCAGACAGATACACTCCTTCTATAGCAGACAGAACATGGCCTTCTATAGCAGACAGATACATGGCCTTCTGTAGCAGACAGATACACTGCCTTCTATAGCAGACAGATTACATGGCCTTCTATAGCAGGACATATGGCCTTCTATAGCAGACAGATACACTGCCTTCTATAGCAGACAGATTACATGGCCTTCTATAGCAGACAGAGACCTTCTATAGCAGACAGACACACGGCCTTCTATTTCGGTGACACATGGCCTTCTATAGCAGACAGACACACGTCCTTCTAATAGGACAGACACATGGCCTTCTATAGCAGACAGACACACGGCCTTCTATATAGACAGACACATGGCCTTCTCTGCAGGAGGCCTTTTATAGGACAGATACATGGAGAGCCTTCTATAGCAGACAGACTCATGAGAGAGACACATGGCCTTCTAGCAGACAGACACATGGCCTTCTATAGAGAGAGACAGGCCTTCTATAGAGAGACACATGGCCTTCTAGCAGAGAGGCCTTCTATAGCAGACAGATCTGGCCTCTATAGCTACACTGCCTCTATAGCAGACAGGCACATGGCCTTCTCAGACAGGCACATGGCCTCTATAGCTACACTGTCTATGCAGACAGGCACATGGCCTTCTATAGCAGACAGATGCCCTGGCCTTCTATAGCAGACAGATACACTGCCTTCTCTGGCCTTCTATAGCAGACAGACACATGGCCTTTATAGCTGGCCTCTGCAGACAGGCACATGACCTTCTATAGCAGACAGATACATGGCCTTCTCTGGCCTTCTATAGCAGACAGATACATGGCCTTCTATAGCAGACAGATCCATGGCCTCTAGCAGACAGATCTGCTCTGTATCTGGCCTATCTCACTCTGTCTCTATAGCAGACAGGCACATGGGCCTCTTATAGCAGACAGACACATGGCCTCTGTGTTCTCTGGCCTTCTCAGACAGATACATGGCCTCTGGCCTTCTATAGCAGATGTGTGCTACTGGCTTATAGCAGACAGATGTCTCTGGCCTTCTATAGCTGTGATACACGGCTCTATAGCAGACAGACACATGGCCTGTACACTCTCTGTCCTCTCTCATCCTCTGTGTCTCTGTTCTATAGCAGACAGACACATGGCCTTCTCAGACAGATCTGTGTCCTTCTCTGGCTCAGACTACATGGCTCACTCTGTCTACATGGCCTCTATAGCAGACAGATCTGGCCTCTCTCCTTCTCTCTGACAGGCACATGGCCTTCTATCTAGAGACAGGCACATGGGAGAGCTGCCTCTCTGGCCTCTCAGACAGGCACATGGGCTCTCTCAGACAGACACATGGCCTCTCTGGCCTTCTATAGCAGACCAGATGGCCTTCTCTAGAGACAGATAGATGGCCCTGGCCCTCTCAGACTCCTTTTATAGCAGACAGATACATGGCCTTCTCAGATGACACATGGCCTCTATAGCAGACAGACACGTGGCCTTCTAGCTATCCATGGCCTTCTATAGCAGACAGATACATGGCCTTTTATAGGGCCTTCTATAGCAGACAGGCTGGCCTTTTATAGCCTCATGGCCTTCTCAGAGAGGCACATGGCTCTCTAGGGAGACAGATACAGAGCCTTCCATAGGGAAGACTCATGGCCTTTTATAGCAGATAGACACATGGCCTCTATAGCAGACAGACACATGGCCTCTCAGAGAGACACATGGCCTCCCACATGGCCTTCTATAGCAGACAGATACATGGCCTTCTATAGCTATCCATGGCCTTCTATAGCAGACAGATACACTGCCTCCCTCCCCAGACAGGCACATGGCCTTCTCCTACACTGCCTTTCTATAGCTGGCCTCTATAGAGAGAGGCACATGGCCTTCTATAGCAGACAGACACATGGCCTCTCTCCTCTATAGCAGACAGACACATCCTCTCCCTTTTATAGCAGACAGACACATGGCCTTCTATAGCTGGCCTTTTATAGCAGACATAGATACATCCTCTATAGCAGACAGACACATGGCTCTCAGCAGAGATCACGGCCTTCTATAGTGACAGAGTATCAGACAGATACACTGCCTTCTATAGCAGACAGGCACATATAAATATGACAGACACGTGGCCTTCTATAGAACAACTTACATAGCAGACATAAACATGATAATAAGACAGACACATGGCCTTCTATAGCAGAACTACATGGCCTTTCTATAGCAGACAGATCCATGGCCTTCTATCAGCACCTAGCCTTCAAGCTAGCAGACAGGCACATGGCCTTCTAAAGCAGACAGGCACATGGCCTTCTATAAAGAGACAGAGTTCTATAGCA
This sequence comes from Oncorhynchus keta, assembly GCF_023373465.1. Lineage (NCBI taxonomy): Eukaryota > Metazoa > Chordata > Actinopteri > Salmoniformes > Salmonidae > Oncorhynchus > Oncorhynchus keta. The sequence continues at coordinate 22,192 of NW_026278270.1, read as the reverse complement.
GACAGGCACATGGCCTTCTATAGAGACAGGCACATTCTATAGCAGACAGACATGGCCTTATCCCAGACACGTGGCCTTCTTAGCAGAGAGATCCATGGCCTTCTATAGTCCGACAATCAGACAGGCACATGGCCTTCTACAGACCTCTGGGTTCTATTATCTATAGCAGACAGGCACATGGCCTAACAGAACTCTTTTCCAAGGCTTTTATTCATCAGAGGCCTTTATAGCAGACAGACACATGGCCTTCTATAGCAGACAGGCTGGCCTTCATAGCTTGTAAAGATACATGACCTTCTATAGCAGTAAAATTGCAGACAGATACACGGCCTTCTTAGCAGACAGACACATGGCCTTCTATAGCAGACAGATACACTGTCCTTCTGTAGCAGACAGGTTACACATGGCCTTCTATAGCAGACAGATACACGGCCTCTATAGCAGACAGACACACGTCTTATAGCAGACAGATACACAGCCTTCTATAGCTAATTAAAAGTAGAATGCAAATATATTAATAATTGTGCAGACAGATCCATGGCCTTCTACAACGTTCTTATGGCCTTCTATAGCAGACAGGGCACATGGCTCTATAGCAGACAGATACACTGCCTTCTATAGCAGACAGGCACATGGCCTTCTATAGCAGACAGGCACATGGCCTCTATAGCAGACAGACACATGGCAGGGAGACAGACACGTGGCCTTCTAAGACAGACACATGGCCTTCTATAGCAGACAGATGGCCTTTTATAGCAGACAGACACATGGCCTTCTATAGCAGACTACATGGCCTTCTATAGCAGACAGATACATGGCCTTCTATAGCAGACAGATACATGGCCTTCTATAGCAGACAGACACATGGCCTTCTATAGCAGACAGATACATGGCCTTCTATAGCAGACAGATACATGGCCTAGCTGACAGACCTTCTATAGCAGACAGACACATGGCCTTCTATAGCAGACAGACACATGGCCTCTATAGCAGACAGACACATGGCCTTCTATAGCTACAGATCCATGGCCTTCTATAGAGACAGACACTGCCTTCTATAGCAGACAGGCACATGGCCTTCTATAGCAGACAGATACATGGCCTTCTATAGCAGACAGATACACTGCCTTCTATAGCAGACAGGCACATGGCCTCTATGGCCTTCTATAGCAGACAGACACATGGCCTTCTCACGTGGCCTTCTATAGCAGACAGACACATGGCCTTCTATAGCAGACAGACACATGGCCTTCTATAGCAGACAGACACATGGCCTTCTATAGCAGACAGACATGGCCTTCTATAGCAGACAGACACATGGCCTTCTATAGCAGACAGACACATGGCCTTCTATAGCAGACAGATACATGACTTCTTAGCAGACAGACATATGGCCTATAGCAGACAGATACATGGCCTTCTATAGCAGACAGACACATGGCCTTCTATAGCAGACAGATACACGGCCTTCTATAGCAGACAGACACATGGCCTTCTATAGCAGACAGACACATGCCCTCTATAGCAGCCTTCTATAGCAGAGACACAGGCCTTCTATAGCAGACAGATACATGGCCTTCTATAGCAGACAGATCCATGGCCTTCTATAGCAGACAGATACACTGCCTTCTATAGCAGACAGGCACATGGCCTTCTATAGCAGACAGATTCATGGCCTTCTATAGCAGACAGATACACTGCCTTCTATGCAGACAGGCACGTGGCCTCTATAGCAGACAGACACATGGCCTTCTATAGCAGACAGATACACTGCCTTCTATAGCAGACAGACACATGGCCTTCTATAGCAGACAGACACATGGCCTTTATAGCAGACAGACACATGGCCTCCTATAGCAGACAGGCACATGACCTTTATAGCAGACAGATACATGGCCTTCTATAGCAGACAGACACATGGCCTTCTATAGCAGACAGATACACTGCCTTCTATAGCAGACAGATCCATGGCCTTCTATAGCAGACAGATACACTGCCTTCTATAGCAGACAGCACATGGCCTTCTATAGCAGACAGACACACAGCCTTCTATAGCAGACAGATACACTGCCTTCTATAGCAGACAGACACATTTCTATAGCAGACATGGCCTTCTATAGCAGACAGACACAGCCTTCTATAGCAGACAGACACATGGCCTTCTCAGACAGATATAGCAGACAGACACATGGCCTTCTATAGCAGACAGATACATGGCCTTCTATAGCAGACAGACACACTGGCCTTCTATAGCAGACAGACACATAGCAGACAGATAAATGGCCTTCTATAGCAGACAGACACATGGCCTTCTATAGCAGACAGATACATGGCCTTTTTAGCAGCAGACAGACACATGGCCTTCTATAGCAGACAGATACACAGCCTTTCTATAGCAGACAGACACATGGCCTTTTATAGCAGACAGGCACATGGCCTTTCTATAGCAGACAGACACATGGCCTTCTATAGCAGACAGACACATGGCCTTCTATAGCAGACAGACACATGGCCTTAGCAGATAGCCAGGCACATGGCATAGCAGACAGATACATGGCCTTCTATAGCAGACAGACACATGGCCTTCTATAGCAGACAGAACAGATAGCACAGATACATGGCCTTCTTTGGCCTTCTATAGCAGACAGACACATGGCCTTCTATAGCAGACAGATACATGGCCTTCTATAGCAGACAGATCCATGGCCTTCTATAGCAGACAGATACACTGCCTTCTATAGCAGACAGGCACATGGCCTTCTATAGCAGACAGGCACATGGCCTTCTATAGCAGACAGATACACTGCCTCTATAGCAGACAGGCACATGGCCTTCTATAGCAGACAGGGCCTTCTATAGCACATGGCCTTTCTATAGCAGACAGACACGTGGCCTTCTATAGCAGACAGACACATGGCCTTCTATAGCAGACAGATACATGGCCTTTATAGCAGACAGACACATGGCCTTCTATAGCAGACAGGCACATGGCCTTATAGCAGACAGATACATGGCCTTCTATAGCAGACAGACACATGGCCTTCTATAGCAGACAGATACATGACCTTCTATAGCAGACAGATACATGGCCTTCTATAGCAGACAGACACATGGCCTTCTATAGCAGACAGATACATGGCCTTCTATAGCAGACAGACACATGGCCTTCTATAGCAGACAGATACACAGCCTTCTATAGCAGACAGGCACATGGCCTTCTATAGCAGACAGATACATGGCCTTCTATAGCAGACAGATACACAGCCTTCTATAGCAGACAGATACATGGCCTTCTATAGCACATGACCTTCTATAGCAGACAGACACATGGCCTTCTATAGCAGACAGATACACCTTCTATAGCAGACAGATTACACTGCCTTCTATAGCAGACAGACACATGGCCTTCTATAGCAGACAGACACATGGCCTTCTATAGCAGACAGACACATGGCCTTCTATAGCAGACAGACACATGGCCTTCTATAGCAGACAGACACATGGCCTTCTATAGCAGACAGACACATGGCCTTCTATAGCAGACAGACATGGCCTTCTATAGCAGACAGACACATGGCCTTCTATAGCAGACAGATTACATGGCCTTCTATAGCAGACAGACACATGGCCTTCTATAGCAGACAGACACATGGCCTTCTATAGCAGACAGACACATGGCCTTCTATAGCAGACAGACACATGGCCTTCTATAGCAGACAGACACATGGCCTTCTATAGCAGACAGACACATGGCCTTCTATAGCAGACAGACACATGGCCTTCTATAGCAGACAGACACATGGCCTTCTATAGCAGACAGACACATGGCCTTCTATAGCAGACAGATACATGGCCTTCTATAGCAGACAGACACATGGCCTTCTATAGCAGACAGATACATGGCCTTCTATAGCAGACAGACACATGGCCTTCTATAGCAGACAGACACATGGCCTTCTATAGCAGACAGACACATGGCCTTCTATAGCAGACAGACACATGGCCTTCTATAGCAGACAGACACATGGCCTTCTATAGCAGACAGACACATGGCCTTCTATAGCAGACAGACACATGGCCTTCTATAGCAGACAGATACATGGCCTTCTATAGCAGACAGACACATGGCCTTCTATAGCAGACAGATACATGGCCTTCTATAGCAGACAGATCCATGGCCTTCTATAGCAGACAGATACATGGCCTTCTATAGCAGACAGACACACCTTCTATAGCAGACAGATACACTGCCTTCTATAGCAGACAGGCACATGGCCTTCTATAGCAGACAGATACACTGCCTTCTATAGCAGACAGGCACATGGCCTTCTATAGCAGACAGACACATGGCCTTCTATAGCAGACAGACACATGGCCTTCTATAGCAGACAGACACATGGCCTTCTATAGCAGACAGATCCATGGCCTTCTATAGCAGACAGACACATGGCCTTCTATAGCAGACAGATACATGGCCTTCTATAGCAGACAGACACATGGCCTTCTATAGCAGACAGATACACTGCCTTCTATAGCAGACAGGCACATGGCCTTCTATAGCAGACAGGCACATGGCCTTCTATAGCAGACAGATACATGGCAGACAGACACGTGGCCTTCTATAGCAGACAGACACATGGCCTTCTATAGCAGACAGACACATGGCCTTCTATAGCAGACAGACACATGGCCTTCTATAGGACAGACACATGGCCTTCTATAGCAGACAGATACATGGCCTTCTATAGCAGACAGACACATGGCCTTCTATAGCAGACAGATACATGGCCTTCTATAGCAGACAGATACATGGCCTTCTATAGCAGACAGACACATGGCCTTCTATAGCAGACAGATACACGGCCTTCTATAGCAGACAGACACATGGCCTTCTATAGCAGACAGATACATGGCCTTCTATAGCAGACAGACACATGGCCTTCTATAGCAGACAGATACATGGCCTTCTATAGCAGACAGACACATGGCCTTCTATAGCAGACAGACACATGGCCTTCTATAGCAGACAGACACATGGCCTTCTATAGCAGACAGATACATGGCCTTCTATAGCAGACAGACACATGGCCTTCTATAGCAGACAGATACATGGCCTTCTATAGCAGACAGATCCATGGCCTTCTATAGCAGACAGATACACTGCCTTCTATAGCAGACAGGCACATGGCCTTCTATAGCAGACAGGCACATGGCCTTCTATAGCAGACAGATACACTGCCTTCTATAGCAGACAGGCACATGGCCTTCTATAGCAGACAGGCACATGGCCTTCTATAGCAGACAGACACATGGCCTTCTATAGCAGACAGACACGTGGCCTTCTATAGCAGACAGACACATGGCCTTCTATAGCAGACAGATACATGGCCTTTATAGCAGACAGACACATGGCCTTCTATAGCAGACAGACACATGGCCTTTTATAGCAGACAGATACATGGCCTTCTATAGCAGACAGACACATGGCCTTCTATAGCAGACAGACACATGGCCTTCTATAGCAGACAGACACATGGCCTTCTATAGCAGACATGGCCTTTTATAGCAGACAGACACATGGCCTTCTATAGCAGACAGGCACATGGCCTTTTATAGCAGACAGATACATGGCCTTCTATAGCAGACAGGCACATGGCCTTCTGTAGCAGACAGATACACAGCCTTCCATAGCAGACAGACTCATGGCCTTTTATAGCAGACAGACACATGGCCTTCTATAGCAGACAGACACATGGCCTTCTATAGCAGAGAGACACATGGCCTTCTATAGCAGACAGACACATGGCCTTCTATAGCAGACAGATACATGGCCTTCTATAGCAGACATATCCATGGCCTTCTATAGCAGACAGATACACTGCCTTCTATAGCAGACAGGCACATGGCCTTCTATAGCAGACAGGCACATGGCCTTCTATAGCAGACAGATACACTGCCTTCTATAGCAGACAGGCACATGGCCTTCTATAGCAGACAGGCACATGGCCTTCTATAGCAGACAGACACATGGCCTTCTATAGCAGACAGACACGTGGCCTTCTATAGCAGACAGACACATGGCCTTCTATAGCAGACAGATACATGGCCTTTTATAGCAGACAGACACATGGCCTTCTATAGCAGACAGGCACATGGCCTTTTATAGCAGACAGATACATGGCCTTCTATAGCAGACAGACACATGGCCTTCTATAGCAGACAGATACACGGCCTTCTATAGCAGACAGACACATGGCCTTCTATAGCAGACAGATACACTGCCTTCTATAGCAGACAGGCACATGGCCTTCTATAGCAGACAGGCACATGGCCTTCTATAGCAGACAGACACATGGCCTTCTATAGCAGACAGACACACTGCCTTCTATAGCAGACAGACACATGGCCTTCTATAGCAGACAGATACATGGCCTTCTATAGCAGACAGACACATGGCCTTCTATAGCAGACAGGCACATGGCCTTCTATAGCAGACAGATACATGGCCTTCTATAGCAGACAGACACATGGCCTTCTATAGCAGACAGATACATGGCCTTCTATAGCAGACAGATCCATGGCCTTCTATAGCAGACAGATACACTGCCTTCTATAGCAGACAGGCACATGGCCTTCTATAGCAGACAGGCACATGGCCTTCTATAGCAGACAGATACACTGCCTTCTATAGCAGACAGGCACATGGCCTTCTATAGCAGACAGGCACATGGCCTTCTATAGCAGACAGACACATGGCCTTCTATAGAAGACAGACACGTGGCCTTCTATAGCAGACAGATCCATGGCCTTCTATAGCAGACAGATACACTGCCTTCTATAGCAGACAGGCACATGGCCTTCTATAGCAGACAGGCACATGGCCTTCTATAGCAGACAGATACACTGCCTTCTATAGCAGACAGGCACATGGCCTTCTATAGCAGACAGGCACATGGCCTTCTATAGCAGACAGACACATGGCCTTCTATAGAAGACAGACACGTGGCCTTCTATAGCAGACAGACACATGGCCTTCTATAGCAGACAGATACATGGCCTTTTATAGCAGACAGACACATGGCCTTCTATAGCAGACAGGCACATGGCCTTTATAGCAGACAGATACATGACCTTCTATAGCAGACAGACACATGGCCTTCTATAGCAGACAGATACACGGCCTTCTATAGCAGACAGACACATGGCCTTCTATAGCAGACAGATACACTGCCTTCTATAGCAGACAGACACATGGCCTTCTATAGCAGACAGATACACGGCCTTCTATAGCAGACAGACACACGGCCTTCTATAGCAGACAGATACACAGCCTTCTATAGCAGACAGACACATGGGCTTCTATAGCAGACAGATACACGGGCTTCTATAGCAGACAGATACACGGCATTCTATAGCAGACAGATACACGGCCTTCTATAGCAGACAGATCCATGGCCTTCTATAGCAGACAGATACACTGCCTTCTATAGCAGACAGGCACATGGCCTTCTATAGCAGACAGGCACATGGCCTTCTATAGCAGACAGATACACTGCCTTCTATAGCAGACAGGCACATGGCCTTCTATAGCAGACAGGCACATGGCCTTCTATAGCAGACAGACACATGGCCTTCTATAGCAGACAGACACGTGGCCTTCTATAGCAGACAGACACATGGCCTTCTATAGCAGACAGATACATGGCCTTTTATAGCAGACAGACACATGGCCTTCTATAGCAGACAGGCACATGGCCTTTTATAGCAGACAGATACATGGCCTTCTATAGCAGACAGACACATGGCCTTCTATAGCAGACAGGCACATGGCCTTTTATAGCAGACAGATACATGGCCTTCTATAGCAGACAGGCACATGGCCTTCTGTAGCAGACAGATACACAGCCTTCCATAGCAGACAGACTCATGGCCTTTTATAGCAGACAGACACATGGCCTTCTATAGCAGACAGACACATGGCCTTCTATAGCAGAGAGACACATGGCCTTCTATAGCAGACATATCCATGGCCTTCTATAGCAGACAGATACACTGCCTTCTATAGCAGACAGGCACATGGCCTTCTATAGCAGACAGGCACATGGCCTTCTATAGCAGACAGATACACTGCCTTCTATAGCAGACAGGCACATGGCCTTCTATAGCAGACAGGCACATGGCCTTCTATAGCAGACAGACACATGGCCTTCTATAGCAGACAGACACGTGGCCTTCTATAGCAGACAGACACATGGCCTTCTATAGCAGACAGATACATGGCCTTTTATAGCAGACAGACACATGGCCTTCCTATAGCAGACAGGCACATGGCCTTTTATAGCAGACAGATACATGGCCTTCTATAGCAGACAGACACATGGCCTTCTATAGCAGACAGATACACGGCCTTCTATAGCAGACAGACACATGGCCTTCTATAGCAGACAGATACACTGCCTTCTATAGCAGACAGACACATGGCCTTCTATAGCAGACAGATACACGGCCTTCTATAGCAGACAGACACATGGCCTTCTATAGCAGACAGATACACAGCCTTCTATAGCAGACAGACACATGGGCTTCTATAGCAGACAGATACACGGCATTCTATAGCAGACAGATACACGGCCTTCTATAGCAGACAGATACATGGCCTTCTATAGCAGACAGATACACTGCCTTCTATAGCAGACAGGCACATGGCCTTCTATAGCAGACAGATTCATGGCCTTCTATAGCAGACAGATACACTGCCTTCTATAGCAGACAGGCACGTGGCCTTCTATAGCAGACAGACACATGGCCTTCTATAGCAGACAGACACGTGGCCTTCTATAGCAGACAGACACATGGCCTTCTATAGCAGACAGATACATGGCCTTTTATAGCAGACAGACACATGGCCTTCTATAGCAGACAGGCACATGGCCTTTTATAGCAGACAGATACATTGCCTTCTATAGCAGACAGACACATGGCCTTCTATAGCAGACAGATACACGGCCTTCTATAGCAGACAGACACATGGCCTTCTATAGCAGACAGATACACTGCCTTCTATAGCAGACAGACACATGGCCTTCTATAGCAGACAGATACACAGCCTTCTATAGCAGACAGACACACGGCCTTCTATAGCAGACAGATACACAGCCTTCTATAGCAGACAGACACATGGGCTTCTATAGCAGACAGATACACGGCATTCTATAGCAGACAGATACACAGCCTTCTATAGCAGACAGATACATGGCCTTCTATAGCAGACAGATACACTGCCTTCTATAGCAGACAGGCACATGGCCTTCTATAGCAAACAGATACATGGCCTTCTAGAGCAGACAGATGCACTGCCTTCTATAGCAGACAGGCACATGGCCTTCTATAGCAGACAGATACATGGCCAATAATATAGCAGACAGACACATGGCATTCTATAGCAGACAGACACACGGCCTTCTATAGCAGACAGACACATGGCCTTCTATAGCAGACAGACACATGGCCTTCTATAGCAGACAGGCACATGGCCTTCTGTAGCAGACAGATACACAGCCTTCCATAGCAGACAGACTCATGGCCTTTTATAGCAGACAGACACATGGCCTTCTATAGCAGACAGGCACATGGCCTTTTATAGCAGACAGATACATGGCCTTCTATAGCAGACAGACACATGGCCTTCTATAGCAGACAGGCACATGGCCTTTTATAGCAGACAGATACATGGCCTTCTATAGCAGACAGGCACATGGCCTTCTGTAGCAGACAGATACACAGCCTTCCATAGCAGACAGACTCATGGCCTTTTATAGCAGACAGACACATGGCCTTCTATAGCAGACAGACACATGGCCTTCTATAGCAGAGAGACACATGGCCTTCTATAGCAGACATATCCATGGCCTTCTATAGCAGACAGATACACTGCCTTCTATAGCAGACAGGCACATGGCCTTCTATAGCAGACAGGCACATGGCCTTCTATAGCAGACAGATACACTGCCTTCTATAGCAGACAGGCACATGGCCTTCTATAGCAGACAGGCACATGGCCTTCTATAGCAGACAGACACATGGCCTTCTATAGCAGACAGACACGTGGCCTTCTATAGCAGACAGACACATGGCCTTCTATAGCAGACAGATACATGGCCTTTTTATAGCAGACAGACACATGGCCTTCTATAGCAGACAGGCACATGGCCTTTTATAGCAGACAGATACATGGCCTTCTATAGCAGACAGACACATGGCCTTCTATAGCAGACAGATACACGGCCTTCTATAGCAGACAGACACATGGCCTTCTATAGCAGACAGATACACTGCCTTCTATAGCAGACAGACACATGGCCTTCTATAGCAGACAGATACACGGCCTTCTATAGCAGACAGACACATGGCCTTCTATAGCAGACAGATACACAGCCTTCTATAGCAGACAGACACATGGGCTTCTATAGCAGACAGATACACGGCATTCTATAGCAGACAGATACACGGCCTTCTATAGCAGACAGATACATGGCCTTCTATAGCAGACAGATACACTGCCTTCTATAGCAGACAGGCACATGGCCTTCTATAGCAGACAGATTCATGGCCTTCTATAGCAGACAGATACACTGCCTTCTATAGCAGACAGGCACGTGGCCTTCTATAGCAGACAGACACATGGCCTTCTATAGCAGACAGACACGTGGCCTTCTATAGCAGACAGACACATGGCCTTCTATAGCAGACAGATACATGGCCTTTTATAGCAGACAGACACATGGCCTTCTATAGCAGACAGGCACATGGCCTTTTATAGCAGACAGATACATTGCCTTCTATAGCAGACAGACACATGGCCTTCTATAGCAGACAGATACACGGCCTTCTATAGCAGACAGACACATGGCCTTCTATAGCAGACAGATACACTGCCTTCTATAGCAGACAGACACATGGCCTTCTATAGCAGACAGATACACAGCCTTCTATAGCAGACAGACACACGGCCTTCTATAGCAGACAGATACACAGCCTTCTATAGCAGACAGACACATGGGCTTCTATAGCAGACAGATACACGGCATTCTATAGCAGACAGATACACAGCCTTCTATAGCAGACAGATACATGGCCTTCTATAGCAGACAGATACACTGCCTTCTATAGCAGACAGGCACATGGCCTTCTATAGCAAACAGATACATGGCCTTCTAGAGCAGACAGATGCACTGCCTTCTATAGCAGACAGGCACATGGCCTTCTATAGCAGACAGATACATGGCCAATAATATAGCAGACAGACACATGGCATTCTATAGCAGACAGACACATGGCCTTCTATAGCAGACAGACACACGGCCTTCTATAGCAGACAGACATATGGCCTTCTATAGCAGACAGACACACAGCCTTCTATAGCAGACAGACTCATGGCCTTTTATAGCAGACAGATACATGGCCTTCTGTAGCAGACAGACTCATGGCCTTTTATAGCAGACAGACACATGGCCTTCTATAGCAGACAGACTCATGTCCTTTTATAGCAGACAGACACACGGCCTTCTATAGCAGACAGGCTAATGTCCTTCTATAGCAGACAGACACATGCCTTCTATAGCAGACAGACACATGGACTTCTATAGCAGACAGACACTGAGCAGTGTAGTCACGTCTCGGTCCTCCTGGTTATATGACCTAACACTGTCCTGTAGCCTCGTTCCTCCTGGTTATATGACCTAACACTGTCCTGTAGCCTCGTCCTCCTGGTTATATGACCTAACACTGTCCTGTAGCCTCGTTCCTCCTGGTTATATGACCTAACACTGTCCTGTAGCCTCGTCCTCCTGGTTATATGACCTAACACTGTCCTGTAGCCTCGTCCTCCTGGTTATATGACCTAACACTGTCCTGTAGCCTCGTTCCTCCTGGTTATATGACCTAACACTGTCCTGTAGCCTCGTCCTCCTGGTTATAACACTGTCCTGTAGCCTCATTCCTCTTGGTTATAACACTGTCCTGTAGCCACCTCCTCCTGGTTATATGACCTAACACTGTCCTGTAGCCTCGTCCTCCTGGTTATAACACTGTCCTGTAGCCTCATTCCTCTTGGTTATATGACCTAACACTGTCCTGTATCCTCGTCCTCCTGGTTATAACACTGTCCTGTAGCCTCGTCCTCCTGGTTATATGACCTAACACTGTCCTGTAGCCTCGTCCTCCTGGTTATAACACTGTCCTGTAGCCTCGTCCTCCTGGTTATAACACTGTCCTGTAGCCTCGTCCTCCTGGTTATATGACCTAACACTGTCCTGTAGCCACCTCCTCCTGGTTATATGACCTAACACTGTCCTGTAGCCTCGTTCCTCCTGGTTATATGACCTAACACTGTCCTGTAGTCACCTCCTCCTGGTTATATGACCTAACACTGTCCTGTAGTCTCGTCCTCCTGGTTATAACACTGTCCTGTAGTCTCGTTCCTCCTGGTTATATGACCTAACACTGTCCTGTAGCCTCGTCCTCCTGGTTATATGACCTAACACTGTCCTGTAGCCTCGTCCTCCTGGTTATATGACCTAACACTGTCCTGTAGCCTCGTCCTCCTGGTTATATGACCTAACACTGTCCTGTAGCCTCGTCCTCCTGGTTATATGACCTAACACTGTCCTGTAGCCTCGTCCTCCTGGTTATATGACCTAACACTGTCCTGTAGCCTCGTTCCTCCTGGTTATATGACCTAACACTGTCCTGTAGTCACCTCCTCCTGGTTATATGACCTAACACTGTCCTGTAGCCTCGTCCTCCTGGTTATATGACCTAACACTGTCCTGTATCCTCGTCCTCCTGGTTATAACACTGTCCTGTAGCCACCTCCTCCTGGTTATATGACCTAACACTGTCCTGTAGCCTCGTTCCTCCTGGTTATATGACCTAACACTGTCCTGTAGCCTCGTCCTCCTGGTTATATGACCTAACACTGTCCTGTAGCCTCGTCCTCCTGGTTATATGACCTAACACTGTCCTGTAGCCACCTCCTCCTGGTTATAACACTGTCCTGTAGCCTCATCCTCCTGGTTATATGACCTAACACTGTCCTGTAGCCACCTCCTCCTGGTTATATGACCTAACACTGTCCTGTAGCCTCGTCCTCCTGGTTATATGACCTAACACTGTCCTGTAGCCTCGTTCCTCCTGGTTATATGACCTAACACTGTCCTGTAGCCTCGTCCTCCTGGTTATAACACTGTCCTGTAGTCACCTCCTCCTGGTTATATGACCTAACACTGTCCTGTAGCCTCGTTCCTCCTGGTTATATGACCTAACACTGTCCTGTAGTCTCGTCCTCCTGGTTATATGACCTAACACTGTCCTGTAGTCTCGTCCTCCTGGTTATATGACCTAACACTGACCTGTAGCCTCGTCCTCCTGGTTATATGACCTAACACTGTCCTGTAGCCTCGTCCTCCTGGTTATAACACTGTCCTGTAGCCTCGTTCCTCCTGGTTATATGACCTAACACTGTCCTGTAGTCTCATCCTCCTGGTTATAACACTGTCCTGTAGTCTCGTTCCTCCTGGTTATATGACCTAACACTGTCCTGTAACCTCGTTCCTCCTGGTTATATGACCTAACACTGTCCTGTAGCCTCGTTCCTCCTGGTTATATGACCTAACACTGTCCTGTAGCCTCGTCCTCCTGGTTATAACACTGTCCTGTAGCCTCGTTCCTCCTGGTTATATGACCTAACACTGTCCTGTAACCTCGTTCCTCCTGGTTATATGACCTAACACTGTCCTGTAGCCTCGTCCTCCTGGTTATATGACCTAACACTGTCCTGTAACCTCGTTCCTCCTGGTTATATGACCTAACACTGTCCTGTAGCCTCGTTCCTCCTGGTTATATGACCTAACACTGTCCTGTAGCCTCGTCCTCCTGGTTATATGACCTAACACTGTCCTGTAGTCTCGTCCTCCTGGTTATAACACTGTCCTGTAGCCTCGTCCTCCTGGTTATATGACCTAACACTGTCCTGTAGTCTCGTTCCTCCTGGTTATATGACCTAACACTGTCCTGTAGCCTCGTTCCTCCTGGTTATATGACCTAACACTGTCCTGTAGCCTCGTTCCTCCTGGTTATATGACCTAACACTGTCCTGTAGCCTCGTCCTCCTGGTTATAACACTGTCCTGTAGCCTCGTCCTCCTGGTTATATGACCTAACACTGTCCTGTAGCCTCGTCCTCCTGGTTATATGACCTAACACTGTCCTGTAGCCTCGTCCTCCTGGTTATATGACCTAACACTGTCCTGTAGCCTCGTCCTCCTGGTTATATGACCTAACACTGTCCTGTAGCCTCGTCCTCCTGGTTATATGACCTAACACTGTCCTGTAGCCACCTCCTCCTGGTTATATGACCTAACACTGTCCTGTAGCCTCGTTCCTCCTGGTTATATGACCTAACACTGTCCTGTATCCTCGTCCTCCTGGTTATAACACTGTCCTGTAGCCTCGTCCTCCTGGTTATATGACCTAACACTGTCCTGTAGCCTCGTTCCTCCTGGTTATATGACCTAACACTGTCCTGTAGTCTCGTCCTCCTGGTTATATGACCTAACACTGTCCTGTAGCCTCGTCCTCCTGGTTATAACACTGTCCTGTAGCCTCGTCCTCCTGGTTATAACACTGTCCTGTAGCCACCTCCTCCTGGTTATATGACCTAACACTGTCCTGTAGCCACCTCCTCCTGGTTATATGACCTAACACTGTCCTGTAGCCTCGTCCTCCTGGTTATATGACCTAACACTGTCCTGTAGCCTCGTCCTCCTGGTTATATGACCTAACACTGTCCTGTAGCCTCGTCCTCCTGGTTATATGACCTAACACTGTCCTGTAGCCTCGTCCTCCTGGTTATATGACCTAACACTGTCCTGTAGCCTCGTCCTCCTGGTTATATGACCTAACACTGTCCTGTAGCCTCGTCCTCCTGGTTATAACACTGTCCTGTAGCCTCGTCCTCCTGGTTATAACACTGTCCTGTAGCCTCGTCCTCCTGGTTATATGACCTAACACTGTCCTGTAGCCACCTCCTCCTGGTTATATGACCTAACACTGTCCTGTAGTCTCGTCCTCCTGGTTATATGACCTAACACTGTCCTGTAGCCTCGTCCTCCTGGTTATAACACTGTCCTGTAGCCTCGTCCTCCTGGTTATATGACCTAACACTGTCCTGTAGCCTCGTCCTCCTGGTTATAACACTGTCCTGTAGCCTCGTCCTCCTGGTTATATGACCTAACACTGTCCTGTAGCCACCTCCTCCTGGTTATATGACCTAACACTGTCCTGTAGCCACCTCCTCCTGGTTATATGACCTAACACTGTCCTGTAGTCACCTCCTCCTGGTTATATGACCTAACACTGTCCTGTAGCCTCGTCCTCCTGGTTATATGACCTAACACTGTCCTGTAGCCTCGTCCTCCTGGTTATATGACCTGACACTGTCCTGTAGCCACCTCCTCCTGGTTATATGACCTAACACTGTCCTGTAGCCTCGTCCTCCTGGTTATATGACCTAACACTGTCCTGTAGCCTCGTCCTCCTGGTTATATGACCTAACACTGTCCTGTAGCCACCTCCTCCTGGTTATAACACTGTCCTGTAGCCTCGTCCTCCTGGTTATATGACCTAACACTGTCCTGTAGCCTCGTCCTCCTGGTTATATGACCTAACACTGTCCTGTAGCCTCGTCCTCCTGGTTATATGACCTAACACTGTCCTGTAGCCTCGTTCCTCCTGGTTATATGACCTAACACTGTCCTGTAGCCACCTCCTCCTGGTTATAACACTGTCCTGTAGCCTCGTCCTCCTGGTTATATGACCTAACACTGTCCTGTAGCCTCGTCCTCCTGGTTATATGACCTAACACTGTCCTGTAGTCTCGTCCTCCTGGTTATGTGACCTAACACTGTCCTGTAGTCTCATCCTCCTGGTTATAACACTGTCCTGTAGCCACCTCCTCCTGGTTATATGACCTAACACTGTCCTGTAGCCACCTCCTCCTGGTTATAACACTGTCCTGTAGCCTCGTTCCTCCTGGTTATATGACCTAACACTGTCCTGTAGTCTCATCCTCCTGGTTATAACACTGTCCTGTAGCCTCGTTCCTCCTGGTTATATGACCTAACACTGTCCTGTAGCCTCGTTCCTCCTGGTTATATGACCTAACACTGTCCTGTAGTCTCGTTCCTCCTGGTTATATGACCTAACACTGTCCTGTAGCCTCGTCCTCCTGGTTATAACACTGTCCTGTAGCCTCGTCCTCCTGGTTATATGACCTAACACTCTCCTGTAGCCTCGTCCTCCTGGTTATATAACCTAACACTGTCCTGTAACCTCGTCCTCCTGGTTATATGACCTAACACTGTCCTGTAACCTCGTTCCTCCTGGTTATATGACCTAACACTGTCCTGTAGCCTCGTTCCTCCTGGTTATATGACCTAACACTGTCCTGTAGCCTCGTTCCTCCTGGTTATATGACCTAACACTGTCCTGTAGCCACCTCCTCCTGGTTATATGACCTAACACTGTCCTGTAGCCTCGTCCTCCTGGTTATATGACCTAACACTGTCCTGTAGCCACCTCCTCCTGGTTATATGACCTAACACTGTCCTGTAGCCTCGTCCTCCTGGTTATATGACCTAACACTGTCCTGTAGTCTCGTCCTCCTGGTTATAACACTGTCCTGTAGCCTCGTCCTCCTGGTTATATGACCTAACACTGTCCTGTAGTCTCGTCCTCCTGGTTATATGACCTAACACTGTCCTGTAGCCTCGTCCTCCTGGTTATATGACCTAACACTGTCCTGTAGTCTCGTTCCTCCTGGTTATATGACCTAACACTGTCCTGTAGCCTCGTCCTCCTGGTTATAACACTGTCCTGTAGCCTCGTCCTCCTGGTTATATGACCTAACACTGTCCTGTAGCCTCGTCCTCCTGGTTATATGACCTAACACTGTCCTGTAGCCTCGTCCTCCTGGTTATATGACCTAACACTGTCCTGTAGCCTCGTCCTCCTGGTTATATGACCTAACACTGTCCTGTAGCCTCGTCCTCCTGGTTATATGACCTAACACTGTCCTGTAGCCACCTCCTCCTGGTTATATGACCTAACACTGTCCTGTAGCCTCGTTCCTCCTGGTTATATGACCTAACACTGTCCTTTAGTCTCATCCTCCTGGTTATAACACTGTCCTGAAGCCTCGTTCCTCCTGGTTATATGACCTAACACTGTCCTGTAGCCTCGTTCCTCCTGGTTATATGACCTAACACTGTCCTGTAGTCTCGTTCCTCCTGGTTATATGACCTAACACTGTCCTGTAGCCTCGTCCTCCTGGTTATAACACTGTCCTGTAGCCTCGTCCTCCTGGTTATATGACCTAACACTCCCTGTAGCCTCGTCCTCCTGGTTATATAACCTAACACTGTCCTGTAGTCACCTCCTCCTGGTTATATGACCTAACACTGTCCTGTAGCCTCATCCTCCTGGTTATAACACTGTCCTGTAGCCACCTCCTCCTGGTTATATGACCTAACACTGTCCTGTAGCCACCTCCTCCTGGTTATATGACCTAACACTGTCCTGTAGCCACCTCCTCCTGGTTATATGACCTAACACTGTCCTGTAGCCTCGTCCTCCTGGTTATATGACCTAACACTGTCCTGTAGCCACCTCCTCCTGGTTATATGACCTAACACTGTCCTGTAGCCTCGTCCTCCTGGTTATATGACCTAACACTGTCCTGTAGCCTCGTCCTCCTGGTTATATGACCTGACACTGTCCTGTAGCCACCTCCTCCTGGTTATATGACCTAACACTGTCCTGTAGCCTCGTCCTCCTGGTTATATGACCTAACACTGTCCTGTAGCCTCGTCCTCCTGGTTATATGACCTAACACTGTCCTGTAGCCTCGTCCTCCTGGTTATATGACCTAACACTGTCCTGTAGCCTCGTTCCTCCTGGTTATATGACCTAACACTGTCCTGTAGTCTCGTCCTCCTGGTTATAACACTGTCCTGTAGCCTCGTCCTCCTGGTTATAACACTGTCCTGTAGCCTCGTCCTCCTGGTTATATGACCTAACACTGTCCTGTAGCCTCGTCCTCCTGGTTATATGACCTAACACTGTCCTGTAGTCACCTCCTCCTGGTTATATGACCTGACACTGTCCTGTAGCCTCGTCCTCCTGGTTATATGACCTAACACTGTCCTGTAGTCACCTCCTCCTGGTTATATGACCTAACACTGTCCTGTAGCCTCGTCCTCCTGGTTATATGACCTAACACTGTCCTGTAGCCACCTCCTCCTGGTTATATGACCTAACACTGTCCTGTAGTCTCGTCCTCCTGGTTATAACACTGTCCTGTAGTCTCGTCCTCCTGGTTATATGACCTAACACTGTCCTGTAGCCTCATCCTCCTGGTTATAACACTGTCCTGTAGTCTCGTCCTCCTGGTTATAACACTGTCCTGTAGTCTCGTCCTCCTGGTTATAACACTGTCCTGTAGTCTCGTCCTCCTGGTTATATGACCTAACACTGTCCTGTAGCCTCATCCTCCTGGTTATAACACTGTCCTGTAGCCTCGTTCCTCCTGGTTATATGACCTAACACTGTCCTGTAGCCTCGTCCTCCTGGTTATATGACCTAACACTGTCCTGTAGCCTCGTTCCTCCTGGTTATAACACTCTCCTGTAGCCACCTCCTCCTGGTTATATGACCTAACACTGTCCTGTAGCCTCGTTCCTCCTGGTTATAACACTCTCCTGTAGCCACCTCCTCCTGGTTATATGACCTAACACTGTCCTGTAGCTACCTCCTCCTGGTTATAACACTGTCCTGTAGTCTCATCCTCCTGGTTATAACACTGTCCTGTAGTCTCATCCTCCTGGTTATAACACTGTCCTGTAGTCTCATCCTCCTGGTTATAACACTGTCTTGTAGCCTCGTCCTCCTGGTTATAACACTGTCCTGTAGCCTCATCCTCCTGGTTATATGACCTAACACTGTCCTGTAGCCTCGTCCTCCTGGTTATATGACCTAACACTGTCCTGTAGCCACCTCCTCCTGGTTATATGACCTAACACTGTCCTGTAGCCACCTCCTCCTGGTTATATGACCTAACACTGCCCTGTAGCTACCTCCTCCTGGTTATAACACTGTCCTGTAGCCTCGTTCCTCCTGGTTATATGACCTAACACTGTCCTGTAGCTACCTCCTCCTGGTTATAACACTGTCCTGTAGTCTCATCCTCCTGGTTATAACACTGTCCTGTAGTCTCATCCTCCTGGTTATAACACTGTCCTGTAGTCTCATCCTCCTGGTTATAACACTGTCCTGTAGCCTCGTCCTCCTGGTTATAACACTGTCCTGTAGCCTCATCCTCCTGGTTATATGACCTAACACTGTCCTGTAGCTACCTCCTCCTGGTTATAAAACTGTCCTGTAGTCTCATCCTCCTGGTTATAACACTGTCCTGTAGTCTCATCCTCCTGGTTATAACACTGTCCTGTAGCCTCGTCCTCCTGGTTATAACACTGTCCTGTAGTCTCGTCCTCCTGGTTATATGACCTAACACTGTCCTGTAGCCTCATTCCTCCTGGTTATAACACTGTCCTGTAGTCTCGTCCTCCTGGTTATATGACCTAACACTGGCCTGTAGTCTCGTCCTCCTGGTTATAACACTGTCCTGTAGTCTCGTCCTCCTGGTTATATGACCTAACACTGTCCTGTAGCCACCTCCTCCTGGTTATAACACTGTCCTGTAGCCTCGTTCCTCCTGGTTATATGACCTAACACTGTCCTGTAGCCTCGTCCTCCTGGTTATATGACCTAACACTGTCCTGTAGCCACCTCCTCCTGGTTATATGACCTAACACTGTCCTGTAGCTACCTCCTCCTGGTTATAACACTGTCCTGTAGTCTCATCCTCCTGGTTATAACACTGTCCTGTACACTCATCCTCCTGGTTATAACACTGTCCTGTAGTCTCATCCTCCTGGTTATAACACTGTCCTGTAGCCTCGTCCTCCTGGTTATACACTGTCCTGTAACCTCATCCTCCTGGTTATATGACCTAACACTGTCCTGTAGCCTCGTCCTCCTGGTTATATGACCTAACACTGTCCTGTAGCCACCTCCTCCTGGTTATATGACCTAACACTGTCCTGTAGCCTCGTCCTCCTGGTTATATGACCTAACACTGTCCTGTAGCCACCTCCTCCTGGTTATATGACCTAACACTGTCCTGTAGCTACCTCCTCCTGGTTATAACACTGTCCTGTAGCCTCGTTCCTCCTGGTTATATGACCTAACACTGTCCTGCAGTCACCTCCTCCTGGTTATAACACTGTCCTGTAGTCACCTCCTCCTGGTTATATGACCTAACACTGTCCTGTAGTCACCTCCTCCTGGTTATAACACTGTCCTGTAGTCACCTCGTCCTGGTTATAACACTGTCCTGTTCTCATCCTCCTGGTTATATGACCTAACACTGTCCTGTAGCCACCTCCTCCTGGTTATATGACCTAACACTGTCCTGTAGCCTCGTCCTCCTGGTTATATGACCTAACACTGTCCTGTAGCCTCGTTCCTCCTGGTTATATGACCTAACACTGTCCTGTAGCCTCGTCCTCCTGGTTATAACACTGTCCTGTAGCCTCATTCCTCTTGGTTATATGACCTAACACTGTCCTGTATCCTCGTCCTCCTGGTTATAACACTGTCCTGTAGCCTCGTCCTCCTGGTTATATGACCTAACACTGTCCTGTAGCCTCGTCCTCCTGGTTATAACACTGTCCTGTAGCCTCGTCCTCCTGGTTATATGACCTAACACTGTCCTGTAGCCACCTCCTCCTGGTTATATGACCTAACACTGTCCTGTAGCCTCGTCCTCCTGGTTATAACACTGTCCTGTAGCCTCGTCCTCCTGGTTATATGACCTAACACTGTCCTGTAGTCTCGTCCTCCTGGTTATATGACCTAACACTGTCCTGTAGTCTAGTCCTCCTGGTTATATGACCTAACACTGTCCTGTAGTCTCGTCCTCCTGGTTATAACACTGTCCTGTAGTCTAGTCCTCCTGGTTATATGACCTAACACTGTCCTGTAGTCTTGTCCTCCTGGTTATAACACTGTCCTGTAGTCTAGTCCTCCTGGTTATATGACCTAACACTGTCCTGTAGTCTCGTCCTCCTGGTTATATGACCTAACACTGTCCTGTAGCCTCGTTCCTCCTGGTTATATGACCTAACACTGTCCTGTAGCCTCGTCCTCCTGGTTATATGACCTAACACTGTCCTGTAGTCTCGTCCTCCTGGTTATAACACTGTCCTGTAGTCTAGTCCTCCTGGTTATATGACCTAACACTGTCCTGTAGTCTCGTCCTCCTGGTTATAACACTGTCCTGTAGCCTCGTCCTCCTGGTTATATGACCTAACACTGTCCTGTAGTCTCGTCCTCCTGGTTATATGACCTAACACTGTCCTGTAGCCTCGTCCTCCTGGTTATATGACCTAACACTGTCCTGTAGCCTCGTCCTCCTGGTTATATGACCTAACACTGTCCTGTAGCCTCGTCCTCCTGGTTATATGACCTAACACTGTCCTGTAGCCTCGTCCTCCTGGTTATATGACCTAACACTGTCCTGTAGCCTCGTCCTCCTGGTTATATGACCTAACACTGTCCTGTAGCCTCGTTCCTCTTGGTTATAACATATACAAGACACAGCCAATCACATGGATGTTGTACCTGAGTCTAGCAGATTCACTGAGTCAGACTGAGCACTGTGAGACTCTCTCTCCGTCCCTATGGGCCCTGGTCAACAGTAGTGCACTACATAGGGAATAGGGTGCCATGGGGCCCTGGTCAACAGTAGTGCACTACATAGAGAATAGGGTGCCATAGGGCTGTGGTCAACAGTAGTGCACTACATAGGGAATTGGGTGCCATAGGGCCCTGGTCAACAGTAGTGCACTACATAGGGAATAGGGTGCCATATGTCCCTGGTCAACAGTAGTGCACTACATAGGGAATGGGGAGCCTTTAGGGACACAGCCTGAAGACTCCTTCCCCCCACGTCTTCTTCTACCTTGTGGTATTCTGGGTGTAATATTCTAATCGATGACATGGTCGTTGTGTTACAG
>NW_026278269.1:0-606 GCF_023373465.1 Oncorhynchus keta | reverse complement strand
CCTCCACATTGACTCTGTACCATAACACCCTGTATATAGCCTCCACATTGACTCTGTACCGTAACACCCTGTATATAGCCTCCACATTGACTCTGTACCGTAACACCCTGTATATAGCCTCCACATTGACTCTGTACCATAACACCCTGTATATAGCCTCCACATTGACTCTGTACCATAACACCCTGTATATAGCCTCCACATTGACTCTGTACCATAACACCCTGTATATAGCCTCCACATTGACTCTGTACCATAACACCCTGTATATAGCCTCCACATTGACTCTGTACCATAACACCCTGTATATAGCCTCCACATTGACTCTGTACCATAACACCCTGTATATAGCCTCCACATTGACTCTGTACCATAACACTCTGTATATACCTCCACATTGACTCTGTACCATAACACCCTGTATATAGCCTCCACATTGACTCTGTACCATAACACCCTGTATATACCCTCCACATTGACTCTGTACCATGACACCCTGTATATAGCCTCCACATTGACTCTGTACCATAACACCCTGTATATAGCCTCCACATTGACTCTGTACCATAACACCCTGTATATACCCTCCACATTGACTCTGTACCA
>NW_026278268.1:0-3546 GCF_023373465.1 Oncorhynchus keta | reverse complement strand
CAGTACAGTACAGTACAGGGTTTGGTTATAGAGCCCACATGACTTACAGTACAGTACAGGGTTTGGTTATAGAGCCCACATGACTTACAGTACAGTACCAGGGTTTGGTTATAGTGCCCACATGACTTACAGTACAGTACAGTACAGGGTTTGGTTATAGTGCCCACATGACTTACAGTACAGTACAGGGTTTGGTTATAGTGCCCACATGACTTACAGTACAGTACAGAAGGGTTTGGTTATAGAGCCCACATGACTTACAGTACAGTACAGGGTTTGGTTATAGTGCCCACATGACTTACAGTACAGTACAGGGTTTGGTTATAGAGCCCACATGACTTACAGTACAGTACAGGGTTTGGTTATAGTGTCCACATGACTTACAGTACAGTACAGGGTTTGGTTATAGAGCCCACATGACTTACAGTACAGTACAGTACAGGGTTTGGTTATAGTGTCCACATGACTTACAGTACAGTACAGGGTTTGGTTATAGAGCCCACATGACTTACAGTACAGTACAGTCAGGGTTTGGTTATAGTGTCCACATGACTTACAGTACAGTACAGGGTTTGGTTATAGAGCCCACATGACTTACAGTACAGTACAGGGTTTGGTTATAGTGTCCACATGACTTACAGTACGAGTACAGGGTTTGGTTATAGAGCCCACATGACTTACAGTACAGTACAGGGTTTGGTTATAGTGCCCACATGACTTACAGTACAGTACAGGGGTTTGGTTATAGAGCCCACATGACTTACAGTACAGTACAGGGTTTGGTTATAGTGCCCACATGACTTACAGTACAGTACAGTACAGGGTTTGGTTATAGTGCCCACATGACTTACAGTACAGTACAGTACAGGGTTTGGTTATAGTGCCCACATGACTTACAGTACAGTACAGGGTTTGGTTATAGTGTCCACATGACTTACAGTACAGTACAGGGTTTGGTTATAGAGCCCACATGACTTACAGTACAGTACAGGGGTTTGGTTATAGTGCCCACATGACTTACAGTACAGTACAGGGTTTGGTTATAGAGCCCACATGACTTACAGTACACAGTACAGGGTTTGGTATAAGGCCCACATGACTTACAGTACAGTACAGGGTTTGGTTATAGTACCCAGTTACAGGGTTTGGTTATGGTGTCCACAGTACAGTACAGTACAGGGTTTGGTTATAGAGCCCACATGACTTACAGTACAGTACAGGGTTTGGTTATAGAGCCCACATGACTTACAGTACAGTACAGGGTTTTAGTTATAGAGCCACATGACTTACAGTACAGTACAGGGTTTGGTTATAGAGCCCACATGACTTACAGTACAGTACAGGGTTTGGTTATAGAGCCCACATGACTTACAGTACAGTACAGGGTTTGGTTATAGTGTCCATATGACTTACAGTACAGTACAGGGTTTGGTTATAGAGCCCACATGACTTACAGTACAGTACAGTACAGGGTTTGGTTATAGAGCCCACATGACTTACAGTACAGTACAGGGTTTGGTTATAGTGTCCACATGACTTACAGTACAGTACAGGGTTTGGTTATAGAGCCCACATGACTTACAGTACAGTACAGTACAGGGTTTGGTTATAGAGCCCACATGACTTACAGTACAGTAAGTACAGGGTTTGGTTATAGAGCCCACATGACTTACAGTACAGTACAGTACAGGGTTTGGTTATAGAGCCCACATGACTTACAGTACAGTACAGGGTTTGGTTATAGAGCCCACATGACTTACAGTACAGTACAGTACAGGGTTTGGTTATAGTGTCCACATGACTTACAGTACAGTACAGGGTTTGGTTATAGAGCCCACATGACTTACAGTACAGTACAGGGTTTGGTTATAGTGTCCACATGACTTACAGTACAGTACAGGGTTTGGTTATAGAGCCCACATGACTTACAGTACAGTACAGGGTTTGGTTATAGAGCCCACATGACTTACAGTACAGTACAGGGTTTGGTTATAGTGCCCACATGACTTACAGTACAGTACAGTACAGGGTTTGGTTATAGTGCCCACATGACTTACAGTACAGTACAGTACAGGGTTTGGTTATAGAGCCCACATGACTTACAGTACAGTACAGGGTTTGGTTATAGTGTCCACGTGACTTACAGTACAGTACAGGGTTTGGTTATAGAGCCCACATGACTTACAGTACAGTACAGTACAGGGTTTGGTTATAGAGCCCACATGACTTACAGTACAGTACAGGGTTTGGTTATAGTGTCCACATGACTTACAGTACAGTACAGGGTTTGGTTATAGTGCCCACATGACTTACAGTACAGTACAGGGTTTGGTTATAGAGCCCACATGACTTACAGTACAGTACAGGGTTTGGTTATAGTGTCCACATGACTTACAGTACAGTACAGGGTTTGGTTATAGTGTCCACATGACTTATAGTACAGTACAGGGTTTGGTTATATAGCCCACATGACTTACAGTACAGTACAGGGTTTGGTTATAGAGCCCACATGACTTACAGTACAGTACAGGGTTTGGTTATAGAGCCCACATGACTTACAGTACAGTACAGGGTTTGGTTATAGTGTCCACATGACTTACAGTACAGTACTATAGAGCCCACATGACTTACAGTACAGTACAGGGTTTATTATAGAGCCCACATGACTTACAGTACAGCACAGGGTTTATTATAGGTCCATATGACTCCTACAGTACAGTACAGGGTTTGGTTATAGAGCCCACATGACTTACAGTACAGTACAGTACAGGGTTTGGTTAGAGCCCACATGATTTACAGTACAGTAGTTTGGTTATAGTGTCCACATGACTTACAGTACAGTACAGGGTTTGCTATAGAGCCCACATGACTTTACAGTACAGTACAGTACAGGGTTTGGTTATAGTGTCCACATGACTTACAGTAATAGTACAGGGTTTACATAGAGCCCACATGACTTACAGGCCAGTACAGTACAGGGTTTGGTTATAGTGTCCACATGACTTACAGTACAGTACAGGGTTTGCTATAGAGCCCACATGACTCTACAGTACAGTACAGGGTTTGGTTATAGTGTCCACATGACTTACAGTACAGTACAGGGTTTGGTTATAGAGCCCACATGACTTACAGTACAGTACAGGGTTTGGTTATAGTGCCCACATGACTTACAGTACAGTACAGAGGTTTGGTTATAGTGCCCACATGACTTACAGTACAGTACAGTACAGGGTTTGGTTATAGAGCCCACATGACTTACAGTACAGTACAGCAGGTTTGGTTATAGTGTCCACATGACTTACAGTACAGTACAGGGTTTGGTTATAGAGCCCACATGACTTACAGTACAGTACAGTACAGAGGGTTTGGTTATAGTGTCCACATGACTTACAGTTACAGTACAGGGTTTGGTTATAGAGCCCACATGACTTACAGTACAGTACAGTACAGGGTTTGGTTATAGTGCCCACATGACTTACAGTACAGTACAGGGTTTGGTTATAGTGCCCACACATGACTTACAGTACAGTACAGGGTTTGGTTATA
>NW_026278267.1:0-1424 GCF_023373465.1 Oncorhynchus keta | reverse complement strand
CAATTTTGCTGTGCTGTCTATTTGAGATGAAATGAACATTGTGGACAGTTTTCCGCAAGTTGCAACACTGAAATACAGAAAAACGTTTTTTTCCATAAACAAGCTCTAAATCATGTTTGATGCACTCTAGATGTCCAATTTTTGCTGTGCTGTCTATTTGAGATGAAATGAACATTGTGGACAGTTTTCAGCAAGTTGCAACACTGAAATACAGAAAAACGTTTTTTTCCATAAACAAGCTCTAAATCATGTTTGATGCACTCTGGATGTCCAATTTTGCTGTGTTGTCTATTTGAGATGAAATGAACATTGTGGACAGTTTTCCGCAAGTTGCAACACTGAAATACAGAAAAACGTTTTTTTCCATAAACAAGCTCTAAATCATGTTTGATGCACTCTGGATGTCCAATTTTGCTGTGCTGTCTATTTGAGATGAAATGAACATTGTGGACAGTTTTCCGCAAGTTGCAACACTGAAATACAGAAAAAAATGTTTTTTCCATAAACAAGCTCTAAATCATGTTTGATGCACTCTGATGTCCAATTTTTGCTGTGCTGTCTATTTGAGATGAAATGAACATTGTGGACAGTTTTCCGCAAGTTGCAACACTGAAATACAGAAAAACGTTTTTTTCCATAAACAAGCTCTAAATCATGTTTGATGCACTCTGGATGTCCAATTTTTGCTGTGCTGTCTATTTGAGATGAAATGAACATTGTGGACAGTTTTCCGCAAGTTGCAACACTGAAATACAGAAAAACTTGTTTTTCCATAAACAAGCTCTAAATCATGTTTGATGCACTCTGGATGTCCAATTTTTGCTGTGCTGTCTATTTGAGATGAAATGAACATTGTGGACAGTTTTCCGCAAGTTGCAACACTGAAATACAGAAAAAACGTTTTTTTCCATAAACAAGCTCTAAATCATGTTTGATGCACTCTAGATGTCCAATTTTTGCTGTGCTGTCTATTTGAGATGAAATGAACATTGTGGACAGTTTTCAGCAAGTTGCAACACTGAAATACAGAAAAAACGTTTTTTTCCATAAACAAGCTCTAAATCATGTTTGATGCACTCTGGATGTCCAATTTTTGCTGTGTTGTCTATTTGAGATGAAATGAACATTGTGGACAGTTTTCCGCAAGTTGCAACACTGAAATACAGAAAAAACGTTTTTTCACTCTGGATGTCCAATTTTTGCTGTGCTGTCTATTTGAGATGAAATGAACATTGTGGACAGTTTTCCGCAAGTTGCAACACTGAAATACAGAAAAAAATGTTTTTTCCATAAACAAGCTCTAAATCATGTTTGATGCACTCTGGATGTCCAATTTTTGCTGTGCTGTCTATTTGAGATGAAATGAACATTGTGGACAGTTTTCCGCAAGTTGCAACACTGAAATACAGAAAAACGTTTTTTTC
>NW_026278266.1:22500-45466 GCF_023373465.1 Oncorhynchus keta | reverse complement strand
CTAACCCTGTTGATACTGTGTTGCTCACACCTAACCCTGTTGATACCGTGTTATACTACACCTAAACCTGTTGATACCGTGTTATACTACACCTAACCCTGTTGATACCGTGTTATACTACACCTAACCCTGATACCGTGTTATACTACACCTAACCCTGTTGATACCGTGTTATACTACACCTAACCCTGTTGATACCGTAACCCTGTTGATACTATACTACCTAACCCTGTTGATACCGTGTTTACTACACCTAACCCTGTTGATACCGTTGATGCGGTTATATTACACCTAACCCTGTTGATGCCGTGTTATACTACACCTAACCTGTTGATACCGTGTTATAATACACCTAACCCTGTTGATACCGTGTTATACTACACCTAACCCTGTTGATACCGTGTTATACTACACCTAACCCTGATACCGTGTTATACTACACCTAACCCTGTTGATACCGTGTTATACTACACCTAACCCTGTTGATACCATGTTATACTACACCTAACCCTGTTGATACCAGGTTATACTACACCTAACCCTGTTGATACCGGTTATACTACACCTAACCCTGTTGATACCGTGTTATACTACACCTAACCCTGTTGATACCGTGTTATACTACACCTAACCCTGTTGATGCCGGGTTATACTACACCTAACCCTGTTGATACCGGGTTATACTACACCTAACCCTGTTGATACCGTGTTATACTACACCTGACCCTGTTGATACCGGGTTATACTACACCTAACCCTGTTGATACCGTGTTATACTACACCTAACCCTGATACCGTGTTATACTACACCTAACCCTGATACCGTGTTATACTACACCTAACCCTGATGCAGGTGATACCGGGTTTATAACCTACACCTAACCCTGATACCGTGTTATACTACACCTAACCCTGATACCGTGTTATACTACACCTAACCCTGTTGATACCGTGTTATACTACACCTAACCCTGTTGATACCGTGTTATACTACACCTAACCCTGTTGATACCGTGTTATACTACACCTAACCCTGTTGATACCGGGTTATAATACACCTAACCCTGTTGATACCATGTTATACTACACCTAACCCTGTTGATACCGTGTTATACCACCTAACCCTGTTGATACCGTGTTATACTACACCTAACCCTGTTGATACCCGTGTTATACTACACTAACCCTGATACCGTGTTATAATACCTAACCCTGTTGATACCATGTTATACTACACCTAACCCTGTTGATACCGTGTTATACTACACCTAACCCTGTTGATACCGTGTTATACTACACCTAACCCTGTTGATACCGTGTTATACTACACCTAACCCTGATACCGTGTTATAATACACCTAACCCTGTTGATACCGTGTTATACTACACCTAACCCTGTTGATACCGGGTTATAATACACCTAACCCTGTTGATACCGTGTTATACTACACCTAACCCTGTTGATACCGTGTTATACTACACCTAACCCTGTTGATACCGTGTTATACTACACCTAACCCTGTTGATACCGTGTTATACTACACCTAACCCTGTTGATACCGTGTTATACTACACCTAACCCTGTTGATACCGTGTTATATTACACCTAACCCTGTTGATACCGTGTTATAATACACCTAACCCTGTTGATACCGTGTTATATTACACCTAACCCTGTTGATACCGGGTTATACTACACCTAACCCTGTTGATACCGTGTTATACTACACCTAACCCTGTTGATACCGTGTTATAATACACCTAACCCTGTTGATACCGTGTTATAATACACCTAACCCTGTTGATACCGTGTTATACTACACCTAACCCTGTTGATACCGTGTTATACTACACCTAACCCTGTTGATACCGTGTTATACTACACCTAACCCTGTTGATAACGTGTTATAATACACCTAACCCTGTTGATACCGTGTTATACTACACCTAATCCTGTTGATACCGTGTTATAATACACCTAACCCTGTTGATACTGTGTTATACTACACCTAACCCTGTTGATACCGTGTTATACTACACCTAACCCTGTTGATACCGTGTTATACTACACCTAACCCTGTTGATACCGTGTTATACTACACCTAACCCTGATACCGTGTTATACTACACCTAACCCTGTTGATACCGTGTTATACTACACCTAACCCTGTTGATACCGTGTTATACTACACCTAACCCTGTTGATACCGTGTTATACTACACCTAACCCTGTTGATACCGGTTATATTACACCTAACCCTGTTGATACCGTGTTATACTACACCTAACCCTGTTGATACCGTGTTATAATACACTAACCCTGTTGATACCGTGTTATACTACACCAACCCTGTTGATACCGTGTTATACTACACCTAACCTGATACCGTGTTATACTACACCTAACCCTGTTGATACCGTGTTATACTACACCTAACCCTGTTGATACCGTGTTATACTACACCTAACCCTGTTGATACCGGGTTATACTACACCTAACCCTGTTGATACCGGGTTATACTACACCTAACCCTGTTGATACCGTGTTATACTACACCTAACCCTGTTGATACCGTGTTATACTACACCTAACCCTGTTGATACCGGGTTATACTACACCTAACCCTGTTGATACCGGGTTATACTACACCTAACCCTGTTGATACCGTGTTATACTACACCTGACCCTGTTGATACCGTGTTATACTACACCTAACCCTGTTGATACCGTGTTATACTACACCTAACCCTGATACCGTGTTATACTACACCTAACCCTGATACCGTGTTATACTACACCTAACCCTGTTGATACCGGGTTATAATACACCTAACCCTGATACCGTGTTATACTACACCTAACCCTGATACCGTGTTATACTACACCTAACCCTGTTGATACCGTGTTATACTACACCTAACCCTGTTGATACTGTGTTATACTACACCTAACCCTGTTGATACCGTGTTATACTACACCTAACCCTGTTGATACCGGGTTATAATACACCTAACCCTGTTGATACCATGTTATACTACACCTAACCCTGTTGATACCGTGTTATACTACACCTAACCCTGTTGATACCGTGTTATACTACACCTAACCCTGTTGATACCGTGTTATACTACACCTAACCCTGATACCGTGTTATAATACACCTAACCCTGTTGATACCATGTTATACTACACCTAACCCTGTTGATACCGTGTTATACTACACCTAACCCTGTTGATACCGTGTTATACTACACCTAACCCTGTTGATACCGTGTTATACTACACCTAACCCTGATACCGTGTTATAATACACCTAACCCTGTTGATACCGTGTTATACTACACCTAACCCTGTTGATACCGGGTTATAATACACCTAACCCTGTTGATACCGTGTTATACTACACCTAACCCTGTTGATACCGTGTTATACTACACCTAACCCTGTTGATACCGTGTTATACTACACCTAACCCTGTTGATACCGTGTTATACTACACCTAACCCTGTTGATACCGTGTTATACTACACCTAACCCTGTTGATACCGTGTTATATTACACCTAACCCTGTTGATACCGTGTTATACTACACCTAACCCTGTTGATACCGTGTTATATTACACCTAACCCTGTTGATACCGGGTTATACTACACCTAACCCTGTTGATACCGTGTTATACTACACCTAACCCTGTTGATACCGTGTTATAATACACCTAACCCTGTTGATACCGTGTTATAATACACCTAACCCTGTTGATACCGTGTTATACTACACCTAACCCTGTTGATACCGTGTTATACTACACCTAACCCTGTTGATACCGTGTTATACTACACCTAACCCTGTTGATACTGTGTTATAATACACCTAACCCTGTTGATACCGTGTTATACTACACCTAACCCTGTTGATACCGTGTTATAATACACCTAACCCTGTTGATACCGTGTTATAATACACCTAACCCTGTTGATACCGTGTTATACTACACCTAACCCTGTTGATACCGTGTTATACTACACCTAACCCTGATACCGTGTTATATTACACCTAACCCTGATACCGTGTTATACTACACCTAACCCTGTTGATACCGTGTTATACTACACCTAACCCTGTTGATACCGTGTTATACTACACCCCTGAACCCTACACCTGTGTGATACCGTGTTATACTACACCTAACCCTGTTGATACCGTGTTATACTACACCTAACCCTGTTGATACCGTGTTATACTACACCTGAACCCTGTTGATACCGTGTTATACTACACCTAACCCTGTTGATACCGTGTTATACTACACCTAACCCTGTTGATACCGTGTTATACTACACCTAACCCTGTTGATACCGTGTTATACTACACCTAACCCTGTTGATACCGTGTTATACTACACCTAACCCTGTTGATACCGTGTTATACTACACCTAACCCTGTTGATACCGTGTTATACTACACCTAACCCTGTTGATACCGTGTTATACTACACCTAACCCTGTTGATACCGTGTTATACTACACCTAACCCTGTTGATACCGTGTTATACTACACCTAACCCTGTTGATACCGTGTTATACTACACCTAACCCTGATACCGTGTTATACTACACCTAACCCTGTTGATACCGTGTTATACTACACCTAACCCTGTTGATACCGTGTTATACTACACCTAACCCTGTTGATACCGTGTTATACTACACCTAACCCTGTTGATACCGTGTTATACTACACCTAACCCTGTTGATACCGTGTTATACTACACCTAACCCTGTTGATACCGGTTATACTACACCTAACCCTGTTGATACCGTGTTATACTACACCTGAACCCTGTTATACTACACCTAACCCTGTGTGTATACTACACCTAACCCTGTTGATACCGTGTTATACTACACCTAACCCTGTTGATACCGTGTTATAATACACCTAACTACACCTAACCCTGTTGATACCGTGTTATACTACACCTAACCCTGTTGATACCGTGTTATACTACACCTAACCCTGTTGATACCGTGTTATACTACACCTAACCCTGTTGATACCGTGTTATACTACACCTAACCCTGTTGATACCGTGTTATACTACACCTAACCCTGTTGATACCGTGTTATACTACACCTAACCCTGTTGATACCGTGTTATACTACACCTAACCCTGTTGATACCGTGTTATACTACACCTAACCCTGTTGATACCGTGTTATACTACACCTAACCCTGTTGATACCGTGTTATACTACACCTAACCCTGTTGATACCGTGTTATACTACACCTAACCCTGTTGATACCGTGTTATACTACACCTAACCCTGTTGATACCGTGTTATACTACACCTAACCCTGATACCGTGTTATACTACACCTAACCCTGTTGATACCGTGTTATACTACACCTAACCCTGTTGATACCGTGTTATAATACACCTAACCCTGATACCGTGTTATACTACACCTAACCCTGATACCGTGTTATACTACACCTAACCCTGTTGATACCGTGTTATACTACACCTAACCCTGTTGATACCGTGTTATACTACACCTAACCCTGTTGATACCGTGTTATACTACACCTAACCCTGTTGATACCGTGTTATAATACACCTAACCCTGTTGATACCGTGTTATACTACACCTAACCCTGTTGATACCGTGTTATACTACACCTAACCCTGTTGATACCGTGTTATACTACACCTAACCCTGTTGATACCGTGTTATACTACACCTAACCCTGATACCGTGTTATAATACACCTAACCCTGTTGATACCATGTTATACTACACCTAACCCTGTTGATACCGTGTTATACTACACCTAACCCTGTTGATACCGTGTTATACTACACCTAACCCTGTTGATACCGTGTTATACTACACCTAACCCTGATACCGTGTTATACTACACCTAACCCTGTTGATACCGTGTTATACTACACCTAACCCTGTTGATACCGTGTTATACTACACCTAACCCTGTTGATACCGTGTTATACTACACCTAACCCTGTTGATACCGTGTTATACTACACCTAACCCTGTTGATACCGTGTTATACTACACCTAACCCTGTTGATACCGTGTTATACTACACCTAACCCTGTTGATACCGTGTTATACTACACCTAACCCTGTTGATACCGTGTTATACTACACCTAACCCTGTTGATACCGTGTTATACTACACCTAACCCTGTTGATACCGTGTTATAACCCACCCGGGTTATAACCCTGTTGATACCGTGTTATACTACACCTAACCCTGTTGATACCGTGTTATAATACACCTAACCCTGTTGATACCGTGTTATAATACACCTAACCCTGTTGATACCGTGTTATACTACACCTAACCCTGTTGATACCGTGTTATACTACACCTAACCCTGTTGATACCGTGTTATACTACACCTAACCCTGTTGATACCGTGTTATACTACACCTAACCCTGTTGATACCGTGTTATACTACACCTAACCCTGTTGATACCGTGTTATACTACACCTAACCCTGTTGATACCGTGTTATAATACACCTAACCCTGTTGATACCGTGTTATACTACACCTAACCCTGTTGATACCGTGTTATACTACACCTAACCCTGATACCGTGTTATATTACACCTAACCCTGATACCGTGTTATACTACACCTAACCCTGATACCATGTTATACTACACCTAACCCTGTTGATACCGTGTTATACTACACCTAACCCTGTTGATACTGTGTTATACTACACCTAACCCTGATACCGTGTTATACTACACCTGACCCTGTTGATACCGTGTTATACTACACCTAACCCTGATACCGTGTTATACTACACCTAACCCTGTTGATACCGTGTTATACTACACCTGACCCTGTTGATACCGTGTTATACTACACCTAACCCTGATACCGTGTTATACTACACCTGACCCTGTTGATACCGTGTTATACTACACCTAACCCTGTTGATACCGGGTTATACTACACCTAACCCTGTTGATACCGTGTTATACTACACCTAACCCTGTTGATACCGTGTTATACTACACCTAACCCTGATACCGTGTTATACTACACCTAACCCTGTTGATACCGTGTTATACTACACCTAACCCTGTTGATACCGTGTTATACTACACCTAACCCTGTTGATACCGTGTTATACTACACCTAACCCTGTTGATACCGTGTTATACTACACCTAACCCTGTTGATACCGTGTTATACTCCACCTAACCCTGATACCGTGTTATACTACACCTAACCCTGTTGATACCGTGTTATACTACACCTAACCCTGTTGATACCGTGTTATACTACACCTAACCCTGTTGATACCGTGTTATACTACACCTAACCCTGTTGATACCGTGTTATACTACACCTAACCCTGTTGATACCGTGTTATACTACACCTAACCCTGATACCGTGTTATACTACACCTAACCCTGTTGATACCGTGTTATACTACACCTAACCCTGTTGATACCGTGTTATACTACACCTAACCCTGTTGATACCGTGTTATACTACACCTAACCCTGATACCGTGTTATACTACACCTAACCCTGTTGATACCGTGTTATACTACACCTAACCCTGTTGATACCGTGTTATACTACACCTAACCCTGTTGATACCGTGTTATACTACACCTAACCCTGTTGATACCGTGTTATACTACACCTAACCCTGTTATACTACACCTAACCCTGTTGATACCGTGTTATACTACACCTAACCCTGTTGATACCCCTGTTATACTACACCTAACCCTGTTGATACCGTGTTATACTACACCTAACCCTGTTGATACCGTGTTATACTACACCTAACCCTGTTGATACCGTGTTATACTACACCTAACCCTGTTGATACCGTGTTATACTACACCTAACCCTGTTGATACCGTGTTATACTACACCTAACCCTGTTGATACCGTGTTATAATACACCTAACCCTGTTGATACCGTGTTATACTACACCTAACCCTGTTGATACCGTGTTATACTGTGTGTGTAACCCTGTTGATACCGTGTTATAATACACCTAACCCTGTTGATACCGTGTTATACTACACCAGCCCTGTGTTCTGAAGGACTGTACTACCTGTTGATACATGTTATACCTACACCTAACCCTGATACCGTGTTATACTACACCTAACCCTGTTGATACCGTGTTATACTACACCTAACCCTGATACCGTGTTATACTACACCTAACCCTGTTGATACCGTGTTATACTACACCTAACCCTGTTGATACCGTGTTATAATACACCTAACCCTGTTGATACCGTGTTATACTACACCTAACCCTGTTGATACCTAACCCTGTTATACTACACCTAACCCTGTTGATACCGTGTTATACTACACCTAACCCTG
This sequence comes from Oncorhynchus keta, assembly GCF_023373465.1. Lineage (NCBI taxonomy): Eukaryota > Metazoa > Chordata > Actinopteri > Salmoniformes > Salmonidae > Oncorhynchus > Oncorhynchus keta. Next base: position 37,059 of record NW_026278266.1, on the reverse strand, counting down.
TTGATACCGTGTTATACTACACCTAACCCTGTTGATACCGTGTTATACTACCCTAACCCTGTTGATACCATACTACACCTAACCCTGTTGATACCGTGTTATACTACACCTAACCCTGTTGATACCATGTTATACTACACCTAACCCTGTTGATACCGTTCTTATACTACACCTAACCCTGTTGATACACCCTATACTAACCCTGTTGTGTGTTGAATAGTGTGTGTGTGTTGTGTGTGTGTACTCAGTGTGTGTGTGAGTGTATGTGTGTGAGTGTGCGTGTCTGTAGTGTGTGTTGAATAGTGTGACTGTCCTGTGTGTGTGTTGAATAAGGGTTGTCCTGTGTGTAGTGTTGAATAGGGACTGTCTGAGTGTACAGTGTTGAATAGGGACTGTGTATACCACAGTGTTGAATAGGGACTGTCTATACCACAGTGTTGAATAAGGTGTGTGTATGTATAGTGTTGAATAGTGTGTGTCTATGTACGTGTGTGAGTAGGGACTGTCCTAGACCACAGTGTTGAATAGGACTGTCTCATTACCACAGGGTTCCCACAGGACTGTCCTTATTCTGAGTCTTGAATCTGGGTTCTTCCCAGGGAATCGGGATGTCTGTGTCCACAGTGTTGAATCGGTCTCATGTAGCAACAAATGCAACGGTGCATTTGAGGAAACCATGTCCTTATTCTGTTTGAAAGTTGATAAATGCGCAACCTCCCTTTTGAGACAATGGCCTTTGAATGTTTCAGTGTGAACCTGGGAGAGCCCTTATCCACCCCCATTCAGCATCGTTCACACCCTCTTGAGACTTAGCCCCGACTGTCTCTTTAGGGTTGATCCGGGAGTTCTGTCCTTACAACAGCAGTTGAACAGGGACTGTCTAACAGTGTTGAATACGGTGACATTCACAGTGTTGAATAGGGACTGTCTATACCACAGTGTTGAATAGGGACTGTCTATACCACAGTGTTGAATAGGGACTGTCTATACCACAGTGTTGAATAGGGACTGTCCTTATTATAGTGTTGAATAGGGACTGTCTATACCACAGTGTTGAATAGGGACTGTCCATACCACAGTGTTGAATAGGGACTGTCCTTATACCACAGTGTTGAATAGGGACTGTCTATACCACAGTGTTGAATAGGGACTGTCCATACCACAGTGTTGAATAGGGACTGTCCTTATTACAGTGTTGAATAGGGACTGTCTATACCACAGTGTTGAATAGGGACTGTCTATACCACAGTGTTGAATAGGGACTGTCTATACCACAGTGTTGAATAGGGACTGTCCTTATTATAGTGTTGAATAGGGACTGTCTATACCACAGTGTTGAATAGGGACTGTCCTTACCACAGTGTTGAATAGGGACTGTCCTTATTATAGTGTTGAATAGGGACTGTCTATACCACAGTGTTGAATAGGGACTGTCTATTCCACAGTGTTGAATAGGGACTGTCTATACCACAGTGTTGAATAGGGACTGTCCTTACCACAGTGTTGAATAGGGACTGTCCTGTTGAATAGGGGCTGTCTAGTGTTGAATAGGGACTGTCTATACCACAGTGTTGAATAGGGACTGTCCTATACCACAGTGTTGAATAGGGACTGTCTATACCACAGTGTTGAATAGGGACTGTCTATACCACAGTGTTGAACAGGGACTGTCCTTACCACAGTGTTGAATAGGGACTGTCTATACCACAGTGTTGAATAGGGACTGGAATAGGGACTGTCCTTATTACAGTGTTGAATAGGGACTGTCTATACCACAGTGTTGAATAGGGACTGTCCTTACCACAGTGTTGAATAGGGACTGTCCCACAGTATACCACAGTGTTGAATAGGGACTGTCTATACCACAGTGTTGAATAGGGACTGTCTATACCACAGTGTTGAATAGGGACTGTGTTGAATAGGGACTGTCTATACCACAGTGTTGAATAGGGACTGTCCTTACCACAGTGTTGAATAGGGACTGTCTATACCACAGTGTTGAATAGGGACTGTCCTTACCACAGTGTTGAATAGGGACTGTCTATACCACAGTGTTGAATAGGGACTGTCTATACCACAGTGTTGAATAGGGACTGTCCTATACCACAGTGTTGAATAGGGACTGTCTATACCACAGTGTTGAATAGGGACTGTCCTTACCACAGTGTTGAATAGGGACTGTCTATACCACAGTGTTGAATAGGGACTGTCTATACCACAGTGTTGAATAGGGACTGTCTATAATAGGGACTGTCACAGTGTTGAATAGGGACTGTCCTTACCACAGTGTTGAATAGGGACTGTCTATACCACAGTGTTGAATAGGGACTGTCTATACCACAGTGTTGAATAGGGACTGTCTATACCACAGTGTTGAATAGGGACTGTCTATACCACAGTGTTGAATAGGGACTGTCTATACCACAGTGTTGAATAGGGACTGTCTATACCACAGTGTTGAATAGGGACTGTCTATACCACAGTGTTGAATAGGGACTGTCCTTACCACAGTGTTGAATAGGGACTGTCCTTACCACAGTGTTGAATAGGGACTGTCTATACCACAGTGTTGAATAGGGACTGTCTATACCACAGTGTTGAATAGGGACTGTCTATACCACAGTGTTGAATTAGGGACTGTCCTTATACCACAGTGTTGAATAGGGACTGTCTATACCACAGTGTTGAATAGGGACTGTCTATACCACAGTGTTGAATAGGGACTGTCTATACCACAGTGTTGAATAGGGACTGTCCTTACCACAGTGTTGAATAGGGACTGTCTATACCACAGTGTTGAATAGGGACTGTCTATACCACAGTGTTGAATAGGGACTGTCCTTACCACAGTGTTGAATAGGGACTGTCCTTACCACAGTGTTGAATAGGGACTGTCCTTACCACAGTGTTGAATAGGGACTGTCTATACCACAGTGTTGAATAGGGACTGTCCTATACCACAGTGTTGAATAGGGACTGTCTATACCACAGTGTTGAATAGGGCCTGTCTACAGTGTAGGGACCTTACCACAGTGTTGAATAGGGACTGTCTATACCACAGTGTTGAATAGGGACTGTCCTTACCACAGTGTTGAATAGGGACTGTCCTTACCACAGTGTTGAATAGGGACTGTCCTTACCACAGTGTTGAATAGGGACTGTCCTTACCACAGTGTTGAATAGGGACTGTCCTTACCACAGTGTTGAATAGGGACTGTCCTTACCACAGTGTTGAATAGGGACTGTCCTTACCACAGTGTTGAATAGGGACTGTCTATACCACAGTGTTGAATAGGGACTGTCCTTATTATAGTGTTGAATAGGGACTGTCTATACCACAGTGTTGAATAGGGACTGTCTATACCACAGTGTTGAATAGGGACTGTCTATACCACAGTGTTGAATTAGGGACTGTCCTTATTATAGTGTTGAATAGGGACTGTCTATACCACAGTGTTGAATAGGGACTGTCTATACCACAGTGTTGAACAGGGACTGTCCTTATTATAGTGTTGAATAGGGACTGTCTATACCACAGTGTTGAATAGGGACTGTCCTTACCACAGTGTTGAATAGGGACTGTCCTTACCACAGTGTTGAATAGGGACTGTCTATACCACAGTGTTGAATAGGGACTGTCCTTACCACAGTGTTGAATAGGGACTGTCTATACCACAGTGTTGAATAGGGACTGTCTATACCACAGTGTTGAATAGGGACTGTCTATACCACAGTGTTGAATAGGGACTGTCTATACCACAGTGTTGAATAGGGACTGTCTATACCACAGTGTTGAATAGGGACTGTCTATACCACAGTGTTGAATAGGGACTGTCTTACCACAGTGTTGAATAGGGACTGTCCTTACCACAGTGTTGAATAGGGACTGTCCTTACCACAGTGTTGAATAGGGACTGTCCTTACCACAGTGTTGAATAGGGACTGTCCTTACCACAGTGTTGAATAGGGACTGTCCTTACCACAGTGTTGAATAGGGACTGTCCTTACCACAGTGTTGAATAGGGACTGTCCTTACCACAGTGTTGAATAGGGACTGTCTATACCACAGTGTTGAATAGGGACTGTCTATACCACAGTGTTGAATAGGGACTGTCTATACCACAGTGTTGAATAGGGACTGTCCTTACCACAGTGTTGAATTAGGGACTGTCCTTATTATAGTGTTGAATAGGGACTGTCCTTACCACAGTGTTGAATAGGGCCTGTCTATACCACAGTGTTGAATAGGGACTGTCCTTATTATAGTGTTGAATAGGGACTGTCTATACCACAGTGTTGAATAGGGACTGTCCTTACCACAGTGTTGAACAGGGACTGTCCTTACTGTGTTGAATAGGGCCTGTCTATACCACAGTGTTGAACAGGGACTGTCCTTATTATAGTGTTGAATAGGGACTGTCTATACCACAGTGTTGAATAGGGACTGTCCTTACCACAGTGTTGAATAGGGACTGTCCTTACCACAGTGTTGAATAGGGACTGTCTATACCACAGTGTTGAATAGGGACTGTCTATACCACAGTGTTGAATAGGGACTGTCTATACCACAGTGTTGAATAGGGACTGTCTATACCACAGTGTTGAACAGGGACTGTCCTTACCACAGTGTTGAATAGGGACTGTCCATACCACAGTGTTGAATAGGGACTGTCCTTATTACAGTGTTGAATAGGGACTGTCTATACCACAGTGTTGAATAGGGACTGTCTATACCACAGTGTTGAATAGGGACTGTCTATACCAGAGTGTTGAATAGGGACTGTCTATACCACAGTGTTGAATAGGGACTGTCCTTATTATATTGTTGAATAGGGACTGTCTATACCACAGTGTTGAATAGGGACTGTCTATACCACAGTGTTGAATAGGGACTGTCTATACCACATTGTTGAATTAGGGACGGTCCTTATTATAGTGTTGAATAGGGACTGTCCTTACCACAGTGTTGAATAGGGACTGTCTATACCACAGTGTTGAATAGGGACTGTCCTTACCACAGTGTTGAATAGGGACTGTCTATACCACAGTGTTGAATAGGGACTGTCTATACCACAGTGTTGAATAGGGACTGTCTATACCACAGTGTTGAATTAGGGACTGTCCTTACCACAGAGTTGAACAGGGACTGTCTATACCACAGTGTTGAATAGGGACTGTCTATACCACAGTGTTGAATAGGGACTGTCTATACCACAGTGTTGAATTAGGGACTGTCCTTATTATAGTGTTGAATAGGGACTGTCCTTACCACAGTGTTGAATAGGGACTGTCTATACCACAGTGTTGAATAGGGACTGTCCTTATTATAGTGTTGAATAGGGACTGTCTATACCACAGTGTTGAATAGGGACTGTCTATACCACAGTGTTGAATAGGGACTGTCTATACCACAGTGTTGAATTAGGGACTGTCCTTACCACAGTGTTGAACAGGGACTGTCTATACCACAGTGTTGAATAGGGACTGTCTATACCACAGTGTTGAATAGGGACTGTCCTTACCACAGTGTTGAATAGGGACTGTCCTTACCACAGTGTTGAATAGGGACTGTCCTTACCACAGTGTTGAATAGGGACTTTCTATACCACAGTGTTGAATAGGGACTGTCCTTACCACAGTGTTGAATAGGGACTGTCTATACCACAATGTTGAATAGGGCCTGTCTATACCACAGTGTTGAATAGGGACTGTCTATACCACAGTGTTGAACAGGGACTGTCTATACCACAGTGTTGAATAGGGACTGTCCTTACCACAGTGTTGAATAGGGACTGTCCTTACCACAGTGTTGAATAGGGACTGTCCTTAGCACAGTGTTGCATAGGGACTGTCTATACCACAGTGTTGAATAGGGACTGTCCTTACCACAGTGTTGAATTGGTGACTGTCTATACCACAGTGTTGAATAGGGACTGTCTATAGCACAGTGTTGAATAGGGACTGTCCTTACCACAGTGTTGAATAGGGACTGTCCTTACCACAGTGTTGAATAGGGACTGTCTATACCACAGTGTTGAATAGGGACTGTCCTTACCACAGTGTTGAATTGGTGACTGTCTATACCACAGTGTTGAATAGGGACTGTCTATACCACAGTGTTGAATAAGGACTGTCTATACCACAGTGTTGAATAGGGACTGTCTATACCACAGTGTTGAATTGGTGACTGTCTATACCACAGTGTTGAATAGGGACTGTCTATACCACAGTGTTGAATAGGGACTGTCTATACCACAGTGTTGAATTGGTGACTGTCTATACCACAGTGTTGAATTGGTGACTGTCTATACCACAGTGTTGAATAGGGACTGTCTATACCACAGTGTTGAATAGGGACTGTCTATACCACAGTGTTGAATAGGGACTGTCTATACCACAGTGTTGAATAGGGACTGTCTATACCACAGTGTTGAATTGGTGACTGTCTATACCACAGTGTTGAATTGGTGACTGTCTATACCACAGTGTTGAATAGGGACTGTCCATACCACAGTGTTGAATAGGGACTGTCTATACCACAGTGTTGAATAGGGACTGTCTATACCACAGTGTTGAATAGGGACTGTCTATACCACAGTGTTGAATTGGTGACTGTCCTTACCACAGTGTTGAATAGGGACTGTCTATACCACAGTGTTGAATAGGGACTGTCTATACCACAGTGTTGAATAGGGACTGTCTATACCACAGTGTTGAATAGGGACTGTCTATACCACAGTGTTGAATAGGGACTGTCTATACCACAGTGTTGAATAGGGACTGTCTATACCACAGTGTTGAATAGGGACTGTCTATACCACAGTGTTGAATAGGGACTGTCTATACCACAGTGTTGAATAGGGACTGTCTATACCACAGTGTTGAATTGGTGACTGTCCTTACCACAGTGTTGAATAGGGACTGTCCTTACCACAGTGTTGAATAGGGACTGTCCTTACCACAGTGTTGAATAGGGACTGTCTATACCACAGTGTTGAATAGGGACTGTCTATACCACAGTGTTGAATAGGGACTGTCCTTACCACAGTGTTGAATAGGGACTGTCCTTACCACAGTGTTGAATAGGGACTGTCTATACCACAGTGTTGAATAGGGACTGTCTATACCACAGTGTTGAATAGGGACTGTCCTTACCACAGTGTTGAATAGGGACTGTCTATACCACAGTGTTGAATAGGGACTGTCTATACCACAGTGTTGAATAGGGACTGTCCTTACCACAGTGTTGAATAGGGACTGTCTATACCACAGTGTTGAATAGGGACTGTCCTTACCACAGTGTTGAATAGGGACTGTCCTTACCACAGTGTTGAATAGGGACTGTCCTTACCACAGTGTTGAATAGGGACTGTCTATACCACAGTGTTGAATAGGGACTGTCTATACCACAGTGTTGAATAGGGACTGTCTATACCACAGTGTTGAATAGGGACTGTCTATACCACAGTGTTGAATAGGGACTGTCCTTACCACAGTGTTGAATAGGGACTGTCTATACCACAGTGTTGAATAGGGACTGTCTATACCACAGTGTTGAATAGGGACTGTCTATACCACAGTGTTGAATAGGGACTGTCCTTACCACAGTGTTGAATAGGGACTGTCCTTACCACAGTGTTGAATAGGGACTGTCTATACCACAGTGTTGAATAGGGACTGTCTATACCACAGTGTTGAATAGGGACTGTCTATACCACAGTGTTGAATAGGGACTGTCCTTACCACAGTGTTGAATAGGGACTGTCTATACCACAGTGTTGAATAGGGACTGTCTATACCACAGTGTTGAATAGGGACTGTCTATACCACAGTGTTGAATAGGGACTGTCCTTACCACAGTGTTGAATAGGGACTGTCCTTACCACAGTGTTGAATAGGGACTGTCCTTACCACAGTGTTGAATAGGGACTGTCCTTACCACAGTGTTGAATAGGGACTGTCTATACCACAGTGTTGAATAGGGACTGTCTATACCACAGTGTTGAATAGGGACTGTCTATACCACAGTGTTGAATAGGGACTGTCTATACCACAGTGTTGAATAGGGACTGTCCTTACCACAGTGTTGAATAGGGACTGTCTATACCACAGTGTTGAATAGGGACTGTCCTTACCACAGTGTTGAATAGGGACTGTCTATACCACAGTGTTGAATAGGGACTGTCTATACCACAGTGTTGAATAGGGACTGTCTATACCACAGTGTTGAATAGGGACTGTCTATACCACAGTGTTGAATAGGGACTGTCTATACCACAGTGTTGAATAGGGACTGTCTATACCACAGTGTTGAATAGGGACTGTCTATACCACAGTGTTGAATAGGGACTGTCTATACCACAGTGTTGAATAGGGACTGTCCTTACCACAGTGTTGAATAGGGACTGTCCTTACCACAGTGTTGAATAGGGACTGTCTATACCACAGTGTTGAATAGGGACTGTCCATACCACAGTGTTGAATAGGGACTGTCTATACCACAGTGTTGAATAGGGACTGTCTATACCACAGTGTTGAATAGGGACTGTCTATACCACAGTGTTGAATAGGGACTGTCTATACCACAGTGTTGAATAGGGACTGTCTATACCACAGTGTTGAATAGGGACTGTCTATACCACAGTGTTGAACAGGGACTGTCCATACCACAGTGTTGAATAGGGACTGTCTATACCACAGTGTTGAATAGGGACTGTCCTTATTACAGTGTTGAATAGGGACTGTCTATACCACAGTGTTGAATAGGGACTGTCTATACCACAGTGTTGAATAGGGACTGTCTATAGCACAGTGTTGAATAGGGACTGTCTATAGCACAGTGTTGAATAGGGACTGTCTATACCACAGTGTTGAATAGGGACTGTCTATAGCACAGTGTTGAATAGGGACTGTCTATAGCACAGTGTTGAATAGGGACTGTCCTTACCACAGTGTTGAACAGGGACTGTCTATAGCACAGTGTTGAATAGGGACTGTCTATACCACAGTGTTGAATAGGGACTGTCTATACCACAGTGTTGAATAGGGACTGTCCTTACCACAGTGTTGCTTTGTCAGACCTGCCCTGTGGTTTGTGTTTCTGTGATACTGTATGATGCTCGTGGTTTACTGTTGATCGAATGGAACGTGCTGATATTTATTTTGTCTGTTAAATGTCTGTTTATTATTTCTATTCTGTTCAAGTCTATGTTTTTATTATCAACACCAGTGGTATAACATGAGGTAAGACACATAGACAGCCAGGGGCTCATGCCAGTGAGTCAGTCAGTCAGCAGTCAGTCAGTCAGTCAGTGAGTGAGTCAGTCAGTCTGTCAGTGAGTCAGTCAGTCTGTCAGTGAGTCAGTCAGTGAGTGAGTCAGTGAGTCAGTCAGTCTGTCAGTGAGTCAGTCAGTCTGTCAGTGAGTCAGTCAGTGAGTGAGTCAGTGAGTCAGTCAGTCTGTCAGTGAGTCAGTCAGTCTGTCAGTGAGTCAGTCAGTCAGTGAGTGAGTCAGTGAGTCAGTCAGTCTGTCAGTGAGTCAGTCAGTCTGTCAGTGAGTCAGTCAGTGAGTGAGTCAGTCAGTCAGTCAGTCTGTCAGTGAGTCAGTCAGTGAGTGAGTCAGTGAGTCAGTCTGTCAGTGAGTCAGTCAGTGAGCCTGAACTTTCAGCCTGTTCTGGTGGGATGGAGTGTAGACAAATTAACAAAGAGAGTTCCAAACCTCTCTGATAATAACAGAGATATTTTTAGTTGTCCTCTCCCCACTCAGACCTCTCCCCACTCAGACCTCTCCCCACTCAGACCTCTCTGACAATAACAGAGAGGTTTTTAGTTGTCCTCTCCCCACTCAGACCTCTCCCCACTCAGACCTCTCCCCACTCAGACCTCTCCCCACTCAGACCTCTCCCCCTCAGACCTCTCCCCCTCAGACCTCTCCCCCTCAGACCTCTCCCCCTCAGACCTCTCCCCACTCAGACCTCTCTCCCCCCTCAGACCTCTCCCCCTCAGACCTCTCCCCCTCAGTCCTCTCCCCACTCAGACCTCTCCCCATTCAGACCTCTCCCCACTCAGACCTCTCCCCACTCAGTCCTCTCCCCACTCAGACCTCTCCCCACTCTGACCTCTCCCCCCTCAGACCTCTCCCCCCTCAGACCTCTCCCCACTCAGACCTCTCCCCATTCAGACCTCTCCCCACTCAGACCTCTCCCCACTCAGACCTCTCCCCACTCAGTCCTCTCCCCACTCAGTCCTCTCCCCACTCAGTCCTCTCCCCACTCAGACCTCTCCCCACTCAGACCTCTCCCCACTCAGACCTCTCCCCACTCAGACCTCTCCCCACTCAGTCCTCTCCCCACTCAGTCCTCTCCCCACTCAGACCTCTCCCCACTCAGACCTCTCCCCACTCAGACCTCTCCCCACTCAGACCTCTCCCCACTCAGTCCTCTCCCCACTCAGACCTCTCCCCACTCAGACCTCTCCCCACTCAGTCCTCTCCCCACTCAGTCCTCTCCCCACTCAGTCCTCTCCCCACTCAGTCCTCTCCCCACTCAGACCTCTCCCCACTCAGACCTCTCCCCACTCAGTCCTCTCCCCCCTCAGACCTCTCCCCACTCAGACCTCTCCCCACTCAGTCCTCTCCCCACTCAGTCCTCTCCCCCCTCAGACCTCTCCCCCACTCAGTCCTCTCCCCACTCAGTCCTCTCCCCCCTCAGACCTCTCCCCACTCAGTCCTCTCCCCACTCAGTCCTCTCCCCACTCAGTCCTCTCCCCCCTCAGACCTCTCCCCACTCAGACCTCTCCCCACTCAGACCTCTCCCCACTCAGTCCTCTCCCCACTCAGTCCTCTCCCCCTCAGACCTCTCCCCACTCAGTCCTCTCCCCACTCAGTCCTCTCCCCCCTCAGACCTCTCCCCCACTCAGACCTCTCCCCAGTCAGTCCTCTCCCCACTCAGTCCTCTCCCCCACTCAGACCTCTCCCCACTCAGACCTCTCCCCACTCAGACCTCTCCCCACTCAGACCTCTCCCCACTCAGTCCTCTCCCCACTCAGACCTCTCCCCACTCAGCCCTCTCCCCACTCAGTCCTCTCCCCACTCAGTCCTCTCCCCACTCAGTCCTCTCCCCACTCAGTCCTCTCCCCACTCAGACCTCTCCCCAGACCTCTCCCCATTCAGACCTCTCCCCACTCAGTCCTCTCCCCACTCAGTCCTCTCCCCACTCAGACCTCTCCCCACTCAGTCCTCTCCCCACTCAGTCCTCTCCCCACTCAGACCTCTCCCCACTCAGTCCTCTCCCCACTCAGACCTCTCCCCACTCAGACCTCTCCCCACTCAGTCCTCTCCCAGACCGACCTGGTCTCATAGATTCCCGAAGGAAGGACATTTCTAATTGGTCGAATGTCAATGTTCTTCTTCTGACACATTAATTCCTCCTGGTTACACGGTTAATTCTCTCTCTGTTTCCATTAAGTCTTGTCAAGTGCTCTTCCTGTTTGCTAGAAGATTCTGAACTGCCATGGCTCCAGTGGTCTTATTTTCAATGAAAAACAATCCCAGTAAAGGTACTTCATCGTCACCCCAGAAAGGATTATATATTAGGATGAAAACAGCTTCGTTGAACATTTTTGAACAAATTAGTTATAAATAGTTTGTACACTTTCTCACCCTTTATAATCTCATTTGCATTGGAAAAATGACGTGTTCTGCCTGTTAAACATGTCAAATATGTAGGGAGACTGTTGTGAACGAGTTTACCACTATGTCTGGTTACCACTGGTTACCACTGTGTCTGGTTAGCACTATGTCTGGTTACCACTGGTTACCACTATGTCTGGTTACCACTGGTTACCACTATGTCTGGTTACCACTGGTTACCACTATGTCTGGTTACCACTGGTTACCACTATGTCTGGTTACCACTGGTTACCACTATGTCTGGTTACCACTGGTTACCACTATGTCTGGTTACCACTATGTCTGGTTACCACTGGTTACCACTGTGTCTGGTTACCACTGGTTACCACTATGTCTGGTTACCACTGGTTACCACTATGTCTGGTTACCACTGGTTACCACTATGTCTGGTTACCACTGGTTACCACTATGTCTGGTTACCACTATGTCTGGTTACCACTGGTTACCACTGTGTCTGGTTACCACTGGTTACCACTATGTCTGGTTACCACTATGTCTGGTTACCACTGGTTACCACTATGTCTGGTTACCACTGATTACCACTGTGTCTGGTTACCACTGGTTTCCACTATGTCTGGTTACCACTGGTTACCACTGGTTACCACTGGTTACCACTATGTCTGGTTACCACTGTGTCTGGTTACCACTGTGTCTGGTTACCACTGTGTCTGGTTACCACTATGTCTGGTTACCACTGTGTCTGGTTACCACTGGTTACCACTGTGTCTGGTTACCACTGTGTCTGGTTACCACTGGTTACCACTGTGTCTGGTTACCACTGTGTCTGGTTACCACTGTGTCTGGTTACCACTGTGTCTGGTTACCACTGTGTCTGGTTACCACTGGTTACCACTGTGTCTGGTTACCACTGTGTCTGGTTACCACTGGTTACCACTGTGTCTGGTTACCACTGGTTACCACTGTGTCTGGTTACCACTGTGTCTGGTTACCACTGTGTCTGTAGGGAGACTGTTGTGAACGAGGTTACCACTGTGTCTGGTTACCACTGTGTCTGGTTACCACTGGTTACCACTGTATCTGGTTACCACTGTGTCTGGTTACCACTGGTTACCACTGTGTCTGGTTACCAGTGGTTACCACTGTGTCTGGTTACCACTGTGTCTGGTTACCACTGTGTCTGTAGGGAGACTGTTGTGAACGAGATTACCACTGTGTCTGGTTACCACTGGTTACCACTATGTCTGGTTACCACTGGTTACCACTGTGTCTGGTTACCACTGGTTACCACTGTGCCTAGTTACCACTGTGTCTGGTTACCACTGTGTCTGGTTACCAGTGGTTACCACTGTGTCTGGTTACCACTGTGTCTGGTTACCACTGGTTACCACTGTGTCTGGTTACCACTGTGTCTGGTTACCACTGTGTCTGTATGGAGACTGTTGTGAACGAGGTTACCACTGTGTCTGGTTACCACTGTGTCTGGTTACCACTGGTTACCACTGTGTCTGGTTACCACTGTGTCTGGTTACCACTGGTTACCACTGTGTCTGGTTACCACTGTGTCTGGTTACCACTGTGTCTGGTTACCACTGGTTACCAATGTGTCTGATTACCACTGTGTCTGGTTACCACTGGTTACCACTGTGTCTGTAGGGAGACTGTTGTGAACAAGGTTACCACTGTGTCTGGTTACCACTGTGTCTGGTTACCACTGGTTACCACTGTGTCTGGTTACCACTGTGTCTGGTTACCACTGGTTACCACTGTGTCTGGTTACCACTGTGTCTGGTTACCACTGGTTACCACTGTGTCTGGTTACCACTGGTTACCACTATGTCTGGTTACCACTGGTTACCACTGTGTCTGGTTACCACTGTGTCTGGTTACCACTGGTTACCACTGTGTCTGGTTACCACTGTGTCTGATTACCACTGTGTCTGGTTACCACTGTGTCTGGTTACCACTGTGCCTGGTTACCACTGGTTACCACTGTGTCTGGTTACCACTGTGTCTGGTTACCACTGTGTCTGGTTACCACTGGTTATCACTGTGTCTGGTTACCACTGTGTCTGGTTACCACTGTGTCTGGTTAACACTGTGTCTGGTTACCACTGGTTACCACTGTGTCTGATTACCACTGTGTCTGGTTACCACTGGTTACCACTGTGTCTGTAGGGAGACTGTTGTGAACAAGGTTACCACTGTGTCTGGTTACCACTGTGTCTGGTTACCACTGGTTACCACTGTGTCTGGTTACCACTGTGTCTGGTTACCACTGTGTCTGGTTACCACTGGTTACCACTATGTCTGGTTACCACTGGTTACAACTGTGTCTGGTTACCACTGTGTCTGGTTACCACTGGTTACCACTGTGTCTGGTTACCACTGTGTCTGGTTACCACTGTGTCTGGTTACCACTGTGTCTGGTTACCACTGGTTACCACTGTGTCTGGTTACCACTGTGTCTGGTTACCACTGTGTCTGGTTACCACTGGTTACCACTGTGTCTGGTTACCACTGTGTCTGGTTACCACTGTGTCTGGTTACCACTGTGTCTGGTTACCACTGTGTCTGGTTACCACTGTGTCTGGTTACCACTGTGCCTGGTTACCACTGTGTCTGGTTACCACTGTGTCTGGTTACCACTGTGTCTGTGGGGAGACTGTTGTGTCCTAATCAGATTATTTCTTATTGTCTAGAGTATCACAGCTTGAAACCTGACACCTGTGTGGAGTCGTGTGTGTATATAATGTTGGTGTATCAGTTTGTAGTCAGGAAGTCGTCCTGATGCTCTCAGCGGGTGTATCAGTTTGTGGTCAGGAGGTCGTCCTGATGCTCTCAGCGGGTGTATCAGTTTGTGGTCAGGAGGTCGTCCTGATGCTCTCAGCGGGTGTATCAGTTTGTGGTCAGG
>NW_026278266.1:17500-20000 GCF_023373465.1 Oncorhynchus keta | reverse complement strand
TTCTCTTGAGAGCCATGTCTGCTAACGGCGGCCTTTCTCAATAGCAAGGCTATGCTCACTGAGTCTGTACATAGTCAAAGCTTTCCTTAATTTTGGGTCAGTCACAGTGCTCAGGTATTCTGCCGCTGTGTACTCTCTGTGTAGGGCCAAATCGCATTCTAGTTTGCTCTGTCCCAGACCTCACAACCATAAAGGGCAATGGGCTCTATGACTGATCAAGTATTTTTAGCCAGATCCTAATTGGTATGTTTAAATTTCTGTTCCTTTTGATGGCATAGAAGGCCCTTCTTGCCTTGTCTCTCAGATCGTTCACAGCTTCGTGGAAGTTACCTGTGGCGCTGATGTTTAGGCCAAGTTATGTATAGTTTTGTGTGTGCTCTCGGGCAACGGTGTCGAGATGGAATTTGTATTTGTGGTCCTGGCGACTGGATCTTTTTTGGAACACCATTATTTTGGTCTTACTGAGATTTACTGTCAGGGCCCAGGTCTGGCAGAATCTGTGCAAAAGATCTAGGTGCTGCTGTAGGCCCTCCTTGGTTGGTGACAGAAGCACCAGATCATCAGCAAACAGTAGACATTTGACTTCTGGATTCTAGTAGGGGGAGGCCGGGTGCTGCGTCTTTTCTAGTGCACGCGCCAATTCGTTGATATATATGTTGAAGAGGGTGGGGCTGAAGCTGCATCCCTGTCTCACCCCACGACCCTGTGTGAAGAAATGTGTGTTTTTTGCCAATTTTAACCGCACACTTGTTGTTTGTGTACATGGATTTTATAATGTCGTATGTTTTACCCCCAACACCACTTTCCATCAGTTTGTATAGCAGACCCTCATGCCAAACTGAGTCGACCGCTTTTTTAAAATCAACAAAGCATGAGAAGACTTTGCCTTTGTTTTGGTTTGTTTGGTTGTCAATTAGGGTGTGCAGGGTGAATACGTGGTCTGCTGTACGGTAATTTGGTAAAAAGCCAATTTGACATTTGCTCAGTACATTTTTTTCATTGAGGAAATGTACGAGTCTGCTGTTAATAATAATGCAGGGGATTTTCCCAAGGTTGATGTTGACAAATATTCCACGGCAGTTATTGGGGTCAAATTTGTCTCCACTTTTGTGGATTGGGGTGATCATTCCTTGGTTCCAAATATTGGGGAAGATGCCAGAGCTAAGGATGATGTTAAAGAGTTTTAGTATAGCCAATTGAAATGTGTCTGTATATTTGATCATTTCGTTAAGGATACCATCAACACCACAGGCCTTTTTGGGTTGGAGGGTTTTTATTTTGTCCTGTAACTCATTCAATGTAATTGCAGAATCCAGTGGGTTCTTTAATAGTTGATTCTAAGAATATATAATGTAATTGGAGAATCCAGTGGGTTCTTTAATAGTTGATTCTAAGAATATATAATGTATTTGGGTTCTTTAATAGTTGATTCTAAGATTTGTATTTGAACATGTATATGTTTTTTCTCTTTATTCTTTGTCATAGAGCCAAAAAGATTGGAGAAGTGGTTTACCCATACATCTCCATTTTGGATAGATAATTATTCGTGTTGTTGTTTGTTTAGTGTTTTCCAATTTTCCCAGAAGTGGTTAGAGTCTATGGATTCCTTTCTCTCTCTCTTTTTCTGTCTCTCTCTCTCTAGTTGCCTACTCCTCTCTCTCTCTAGTTGCCTACTCTCTCTCTAGTTGCCTACTCTCTAGTTGCCTACTCTCTAGTTGCCTACTCTCTAGTTGCCTACTCTCCCGTTGCCTACTCTCTAGTTGGCTACTCTCTAGTTGGCTAC
Organism: Oncorhynchus keta; assembly: GCF_023373465.1. NCBI lineage: Eukaryota > Metazoa > Chordata > Actinopteri > Salmoniformes > Salmonidae > Oncorhynchus > Oncorhynchus keta. The sequence goes on along the minus strand of NW_026278266.1, from coordinate 18,217 downwards.
TCTCTAGTTGGCTACTCTCTAGTTGGCTACTCTCTAGTTGGCTACTCTCTAGTTGCCTACTCTCTAGTTGCCTACTCTCTAGTTGGCTACTCTCTAGTTGCCTACTCTCTAGTTGCCTACTCTCTAGTTGGCTACTCTCTAGTTGCCTACTCTCTAGTTGCCTACTCTCTAGTTGCCTACTCTCTAGTTGGCTACTCTCTAGTTGGCTACTCTCTAGTTGCCTACTCTCTAGTTGCCTACTCTCTCGTTGCCTACTCTCTAGTTGCCTACTCTCTAGTTGCCTACTCTCTCTAGTTGCCTACTCTCTAGTTGCCTACTCTCTCTAGTTGCCTACTCTCTAGTTGGCTACTCTCTAGTTGCCTACTCTCTAGTTGCCTACTCTCTAGTTGGCTACTCTCTGGTTGCCTACTCTCTAGTTGCCTACTCTCTCTAGTTGCCTACTCTCTAGTTGCCTACTCTCTAGTTGCCTACTCTCTCTAGTTGCCTACTCTCTAGTTGCCTACTTCTCTAGTTGCCTACTCTCTAGTTGCCTACTCTCTCTAGTTGCCTACTCTCTAGTTGCCTACTCTCTAGTTGCCTACTCCTCTCCTCTCCTCATGATGGTTTCTCCCATAGTGAAACAGATGATATCTCTGTCCTCGCCAAGGTCAAAGTGACGCTGATCTCTGGCTGTTAAGAGCACCATCTTCCTGACTGTGTGTGTGTGTGTGTGTGTGT
>NW_026278265.1:0-8619 GCF_023373465.1 Oncorhynchus keta | reverse complement strand
TGGTAAAGTAGGGTCTGACATCCCAACTAGGGGAGGAGGAGACATGGTACAGTAGGGTCTGACAGACCCCAACTAGGAGGGTCTGAGGAGGAGAGGAGACATGGTACAGTAGGGTCTGACATCCCAACTAGTAGGAGAGGAGACATGGTACAGTAGGGTCTGACACCCGAACTAGGAGGAGAGGAGAGGAGACATGGTGGTACAGTAGGGTCTGACACCCCAACTAGGAGGAGAGGAGAGGAGACATGGTACAGTAGGGTCTGACATCCCAACTAGGAGGAGAGGAGACACCCCAACTGGTGGTACAGTAGGGTCTGACACCCCAACTAGGAGGAGAGGAGAGGAGACATGGTACAGTAGGGTCTGACACCCCAACTAGGAGGAGAGGAGAGGAGTAGGGTCTGATGGAGGAGGAGAGGAGACATGGTACAGTAGGGTCTGACACCCCAACTAGGGAGGAGAGGAGGAGACATGGTACAGTAGGGTCTGACATCCCAACTAGTAGGAGAGGAGACATGGTACAGTAGGGTCTGACACCCCAACTAGGAGGAGAGGAGAGGAGACATGGAGGAGAGGACAGTAGGGTCTGACACCCCAACTAGGAGGAGAGGAGAGGAGACATGGTACAGTAGGGTCTGACAGACCAACTAGGAGGAGAGGAGACATGGTACAGTAGGGTCTGACAGACCAACTAGGAGGAGAGGAGACATGATACAGTAGGGTCTGACAGACCAACTAGGAGGAGAGGAGACATGATACAGTAGGGTCTGACAGACCAACTAGTAGGAGAGGAGACATGATACAGTAGGGTCTGACAGACCAACTAGTAGGAGAGGAGACATGATACAGTAGGGTCTGACACCCCAACTAGGAGGAGAGGAGAGGAGACACGGTACAGTAGGGTCTGACAGACCAACTAGGAGGAGAGGAGAGGAGACATGATACAGTAGGGTCTGACAGCCCAACTAGGAGGAGAGGAGACACGGTACAGTAGGGTCTGACAGCCCAACTAGGAGGAGAGGAGACACGGTACAGTAGGATCTGACAGACCAACTAGGAGGAGAGGAGAGGAGACATGGTACAGTAGGGGCTGACAGCCCAACTAGGAGGAGAGGAGACACGGTACAGTAGGGTCTGACAGCCCAACTAGGAGGAGAGGAGACACGGTACAGTAGGGTCTGACAGACAGACTAGGAGGAGAGGAGAGGAGACATGGTACAGTAGGGTCTGACAGCCCAACTAGGAGGAGAGGAGACACGGTACAGTAGGGTCTGACAGCCCAACTAGGGGGGAGAGGAGAGGAGACATGGTACAGTAGGGTCTGACAGACCAACTAGGAGGAGAGGAGACATGATACAGTAGGGTCTGACACCCCAACTAGGGGGAGAGGAGAGGAGACATGGTACAGTAGGGTCTGACAGCCCAACTAGGGGGAGAGGAGAGGAGACATGGTACAGTAGGGTCTGACAGACCAACTAGGAGGAGAGGAGACATGGTACAGTAGGGTCTGACAGCCCAACTAGGGGGAGAGGAGAGGAGACATGGTACAGTAGGGTCTGACAGACCAACTAGGGGGAGAGGAGAGGAGACATGGTACAGTAGGGTCTGACAGCCCAACTAGGAGGAGAGGAGAGGAGACATGGTACAGTAGGGTCTGACACCCCAACTAGGGGAGAGGAGAGGAGACATGGTACAGTAGGGTCTGACAGACCAACTAGGAGGAGAGGAGACATGATACAGTAGGGTCTGACACCCCAACTAGGGGGAGAGGAGAGGAGACATGGTACAGTAGGGTCTGACAGACCAACTAGGGGAGAGGAGACATGGTACAGTAGGGTCTGACAGACCAACTAGGGGGAGAGGAGACATGGTACAGTAGGGTCTGACAGACCAACTAGGGGGAGAGGAGACATGGTACAGTAGGGTCTGACAGACCAACTAGGGGGAGAGGAGAGGAGACATGGTACAGTAGGGTCTGACAGACCAACTAGGGGAGAGGGAGACATGGTACAGTAGGGGCTGACAGACCAACTAGGAGGAGAGGAGACATGGTACAGTAGGGTCTGACACCCCAACTAGGGGAGAGGAGACACGGTACAGTAGGGTCTGACAGACCAACTAGGGGAGAGGAGACATGGTACAGTAGGGGCTGACAGACCAACTAGGAGGAGAGGAGACATGGTACAGTAGGGTCTGACAGACCAACTAGGGGGAGAGGAGAGGAGACATGGTACAGTAGGGTCTGACAGACCAACTAGGAGGAGAGGAGAGGAGACATGGTACAGTAGGGTCTGACAGACCAACTAGGAGGAGAGGAGAGGAGACACGGTACAGTAGGGTCTGACAGCCCAACTAGGAGGAGAGGAGACACGGTACAGTAGGGTCTGACAGACCAACTAGGAGGAGAGGAGACATGGTACAGTAGGGTCTGACAGACCAACTAGGAGGAGAGGAGACATGGTACAGTAGGGGCTGACAGACCAACTAGGGGGAGAGGAGAGGAGACATGGTACAGTAGGGTCTGACAGACCAACTAGGAGGAGAGGAGACACGGTACAGTAGGGTCTGACAGACCAACTAGGAGGAGAGGAGACATGGTACAGTAGGGTCTGACAGACCAACTAGGAGGAGAGGAGACATGGTAGTAGGGTCTGACAGACCAACTAGGGGGAGAGGAGACATGGTACAGTAGGGGCTGACAGACCAACTAGGGGGAGAGGAGACATGGTACAGTAGGGTCTGACAGACCAACTAGGGGAGAGGAGACATGGTACAGTAGGGTCTGACAGACCAACTAGGAGGAGAGGAGACATGGTACAGTAGGGTCTGACAGACCAACTAGGAGGAGAGGAGACATGGTACAGTAGGGTCTGACAGACCAACTAGGGGGAGAGGAGAGGAGACATGGTACAGTAGGGTCTGACAGACCAACTAGGAGGAGAGGAGAGGAGACACGGTACAGTAGGGTCTGACAGACCAACTAGGGGGAGAGGAGAGGAGACACGGTACAGTAGGGTCTGACATCCCAACTAGGGGAGAGGAGACACGGTACAGTAGGGTCTGACAGACCAACTAGGGGAGAGGAGAGACATGGTACAGTAGGGGCTGACAGACCAACTAGGGGAGAGGAGACACGGTACAGTAGGGGCTGACAGACCAACTAGGAGGAGAGGAGACATGGTACAGTAGGGTCTGACAGACCAACTAGGAGGAGAGGAGAGGAGACATGGTACAGTAGGGCTGACAGACCAACTAGGAGGGAGGAGACATGGTACAGTAGGGTCTGACAGACCAACTAGGGGAGAGGAGACATGGTACAGTAGGGTCTGACAGACCAACTAGGAGGAGAGGAGACATGATACAGTAGGGTCTGACAGACCAACTAGTAGGAGAGGAGACATGGTACAGTAGGGTCTGACAGACCAACTAGGGGAGAGGAGAGGAGACATGGTACAGTAGGGTCTGACAGACCAACTAGGAGGAGAGGAGACATGGTACAGTAGGGTCTGACAGACCAACTAGTAGGAGAGGAGACATGGTACAGTAGGGTCTGACAGCCCAACTAGGGGGAGAGGAGAGGAGACATGGTACAGTAGGGTCTGACATCCCAACTAGGAGGAGAGGAGACATGGTACAGTAGGGTCTGACAGACCAACTAGGAGGAGAGGAGACATGGTACAGTAGGGTCTGACAGCCCAACTAGGGGAGAGGAGAGGAGACATGGTACAGTAGGGTCTGACAGACCAACTAGGAGGAGAGGAGACATGGTACAGTAGGGTCTGACAGACCAACTAGGGGGAGAGGAGAGGAGACATGGTACAGTAGGGTCTGACAGCCCAACTAGGGAGAGGAGACATGGTACAGTAGGGTCTGACACCCCAACTAGGGGGAGAGGAGAGGAGACATGGTACAGTAGGGTCTGACAGCCCAACTAGGGGAGGAGGAGACATGGTACAGTAGGGTCTGACATCCCAACTAGGGGAGAGGAGACATGGTACAGTAGGGTCTGACATACCAACTAGGGGAGAGGAGACATGGTACAGTAGGGGCTGACAGACCAACTAGGGGAGAGGAGAGGAGACATGGAGTAGGGTCTGACAGACCAACTAGGGGAGGAGAGGAGACATGGTACAGTAGGGTCTGACAGACCAACTAGGGGAGAGGAGAGGAGACATGGTACAGTAGGGTCTGACAGCCCAACTAGGGGGGAGGGGAGGGGAAACATGGTACAGTAGGGTCTGACAGACCAACTAGGGGGAGAGGAGACATGGTACAGTAGGGTCTGACAGACCAACTAGGGGAGAGGAGACATGGTACAGTAGGGTCTGACAGACCAACTAGGGGGAGAGGAGACATGGTACAGTAGGGTCTGACAGACCAACTAGGAGGAGAGGAGACATGGTACAGTAGGGTCTGACAGACCAACTAGGGGGAGAGGAGAGGAGACATGGTACAGTAGGGTCTGACAGACCAACTAGGAGGAGAGGAGAGGAGACATGGTACAGTAGGGTCTGACAGACCAACTAGGGGGAGAGGAGAGGAGACACGGTACAGTAGGGTCTGACAGCCCAACTAGGGGGAGAGGAGACATGGTACAGTAGGGTCTGACAGACCAACTAGGAGGAGAGGAGAGACACGGTACAGTAGGGTCTGACAGACCAACTAGGGAGAGGAGACATGGTACAGTAGGGTCTGACAGCCCAACTAGGGGAGAGGAGACATGGTACAGTAGGGGGCTGACAGCCCAACTAGGGAGGAGAGGAGAGGAGACATGGTACAGTAGGGGCTGACATCCCAACTAGGGGAGAGGAGAGGAGACATGGTACAGTAGGGTCTGACATCCCAACTAGGGGAGAGGAGAGGAGACATGGTACAGTAGGGTCTGACATCCCAACTAGGGGGGGATAGGAGAGGAGACATGGTACAGTAGGGTCTGACATCCCAACTAGGGGAGAGAGGAGAGGAGACATGGTACAGTAGGGTCTGACATCCCAACTAGGGGGAGAGAGAGGAGACACGGTACAGTAGGGGCTGACAGCCCAACTAGGGGAGAGGAGAGGAGACACGGTACAGTAGGGTCTGACAGCCCAACTAGGGGGAGAGGAGACATGGTACAGTAGGGTCTGACAGACCAACTAGGAGGAGAGGAGACATGGTACAGTAGGGGCTGACAGACCAACTAGGGGGAGAGGAGACATGGTACAGTAGGGGCTGACAGACCAACTAGGAGGAGAGGAGACATGGTACAGTAGGGTCTGACAGACCAACTAGGAGGAGAGGAGAGGAGACATGGTACAGTAGGGTCTGACAGACCAACTAGGGGGAGAGGAGACATGGTACAGTAGGGTCTGACAGACCAACTAGGAGGAGAGGAGACATGGTACAGTAGGGGCTGACAGACCAACTAGGGGGAGAGGAGACATGGTACAGTAGGGTCTGACAGACCAACTAGGGGAGAGGAGAGGAGACATGGTACAGTAGGGTCTGACAGACCAACTAGGGGAGAGGAGACATGGTACAGTAGGGTCTGACATCCCAACTAGGGGGAGAGGAGAGGAGACATGGTACAGTAGGGTCTGACAGACCAACTAGGGGGAGAGGAGACATGGTACAGTAGGGTCTGACAGACCAACTAGGAGGAGAGGAGACATGGTACAGTAGGGTCTGACAGACCAACTAGGGGGAGAGGAGACATGGTACAGTAGGGTCTGACAGACCAACTAGGGGAGAGGAGACATGGTACAGTAGGGTCTGACACCCCAACTAGGGGAGAGGAGAGGAGACATGGTACAGTAGGGTCTGACATCCCAACTAGGGGGAGAGGAGAGGAGACATGGTACAGTAGGGTCTGACAGACCAACTAGGAGGAGAGGAGAGGAGACACGGTACAGTAGGGTCTGACAGACCAACTAGGGGGAGAGGAGAGGAGACACGGTACAGTAGGGTCTGACAGCCCAACTAGGGGGAGAGGAGACATGGTACAGTAGGGTCTGACAGACCAACTAGGAGGAGAGGAGAGGAGACATGGTACAGTAGGGTCTGACAGACCAACTAGGAGGAGAGGAGACATGGTACAGTAGGGTCTGACAGACCAACTAGGAGGAGAGGGAGACATGGTACAGTAGGGGATGACAGGCCAACTAGGGGAGAGGAGAGGAGACATGGTACAGTAGGGTCTGACAGCCCAACTAGGAGGAGGGGAGAGGAGACACGGTACAGTAGGGTCTGACAGACCAACTAGGGGAGAGGAGACATGGTACAGTAGGGTCTGACAGCCCAACTAGGGGAGAGGAGACATGGTACAGTAGGGGCTGACAGCCCAACTAGGGGGGAGAGGAGAGGAGACATGGTACAGTAGGGGCTGACATCCCAACTAGGGGAGAGGAGAGGAGACATGGTACAGTAGGGTCTGACATCCCAACTAGGGAGGAGAGGAGACATGGTACAGTAGGGGTCTGACATCCCAACTAGGGGGATAGGAGAGGAGACATGGTACAGTAGGGTCTGGGAGGAGAGGAGACATGGTACACTGACATCCCACTAGGGGAGAGAGAGGAGACACGGTACAGTAGGGGCTGACAGCCCAACTAGGGGAGAGGAGAGGAGACACGGTACAGTAGGGTCTGACAGACCAACTAGGAGGAGAGGAGACATGGTACAGTAGGGTCTGACAGACCAACTAGGGGAGAGGAGAGGAGACATGGTACAGTAGGGTCTGACAGACCAACTAGGGGAGAGGAGACACGGTACAGTAGGGGCTGACAGACCAACTAGGAGGAGAGGAGACATGGTACAGTAGGGTCTGACAGACCAACTAGGGGAGAGGAGAGGAGACATGGCACAGTAGGGTCTGACAGACCAACTAGGGGAGAGGAGACATGGTACAGTAGGGTCTGACAGACCAACTAGGGGGAGAGGAGACACGGTACAGTAGGGGCTGACAGACCAACTAGGAGGAGAGGAGACATGGTACAGTAGGGTCTGACAGACCAACTAGGGGAGAGGAGAGGAGACATGGTACAGTAGGGTCTGACAGACCAACTAGGGGAGAGGAGACATGGTACAGTAGGGTCTGACATCCCAACTAGGGGAGAGGAGGGAGACATGGTACAGTAGGGTCTGACAGACCAACTAGGGGAGAGGAGACATGGTACAGTAGGGTCTGACAGACCAACTAGGAGGAGAGGAGACATGGTACAGTAGGGTCTGACAGACCAACTAGGGGAGAGGAGACATGGTACAGTAGGGTCTGACAGACCAACTAGGGGAGAGGAGACATGGTACAGTAGGGTCTGACATCCCAACTAGGGGAGAGGAGAGGAGACATGGTACAGTAGGGTCTGACATCCCAACTAGGGGAGAGGAGAGGAGACATCGTCCAGTAGGGTCTGACAGACCAACTAGGAGGAGGAGAGGGAACACGGTACAGTAGGGTCTGACAGACCAACTAGGAGGAGAACAGAGGAGACATGATACAGTAGGGGCTGACAGCCCAACTAGGGGAGAGGAGAGGAGACACACGGTACAGTAGGGTCTGACAGACCAACTAGGAGGAGAGGAGACATGGTACAGTAGGGTCTGACAGACCAACTAGGAGGAGAGGAGACATGGTACAGTAGGGTCTGACAGACCAACTAGGAGGAGGGAGAGGAGACACGGTACAGTAGGGTCTGACAGACCAACTAGGAGGAGGAGACATGGTACAGTAGGGTCTGACAGACCAACTAGGGGAAGGAGAGGAGACATGGTACAGTAGGGTCTGACAGACCAACTAGGGAAGGAGACATGGTACAGTAGGGTCTGACAGACCATAGGAGTACATGGTACAGTAGGGTCTGACATCCCAACTAGGGGAGAGGAGACATGGTACAGTAGGGTCTGACAGACCAACTAGGAGGAGAGGAGACATGGTACAGTAGGGTCTGACAGACCAACTAGGAGGAGGGAGACATGGTACAGTAGGGTCTGACAGACCAACTAGGGGGAGGAGAGACATGGTACAGTAGGGTCTGACAGACCAACTAGGGGGAGGAGAGGAGACATGGTACAGTAGGGTCTGACAGACCAACTAGGGGAGGAGACATGGTACAGACCAACTAGGGGAGAGGAGAGGAGACATGGTACAGTAGGGTCTGACAGACCAACTAGGGGAGAGGAGACATGGTACAGTAGGGTCTGACAGACCAACTAGGAGGAGAAGAGACATGGTACAGTAGGGTCTGACAGACCAACTAGGAGGAGAGGAGACATGGTACAGTAGGGTCTGACAGACCAACTAGGGGAGAGGAGACATGGTACAGTAGGGTCTGACATCCCAACTAGGGGAGAGGAGAGGAGACATGGTACAGTAGGGTCTGACATCCCAACTAGGGGAGAGGAAGGGAGACATCGTACAGTAGGGTCTGACAGACCAACTAGGAGGAGAGGAGAGAACACGGTACAGTAGGGTCTGACAGACCAACTAGGAGGAAGGAGGAGAGGAGACATGATACAGTAGGGGCTGACAGCCCAACTAGAAGAGAGAAGGGAGGGAGACACGAGTACAGTAGGGTCTGACAGACCAACTAGGAGGAGAGGAGAGGAGACATGGTACAGTAGGGTCTGACAGACCAACTAGGA
>NW_026278264.1:0-555 GCF_023373465.1 Oncorhynchus keta | reverse complement strand
GTGAACGGATGATCTCTGCATGTGGGGTTCCAACCACTGTGTCATTATGAGAAGCAGAGTAGGTGAACGGATGATCTCTGCATGTGGGGTTCCAACCACTGTGTCATTATGAGAAGCAGAGTAGGTGAACGGATGATCTCTGCATGTGGGGTTCCAACCACTGTGTCATTATGAGAAGCAGAGTAGGTGAACGGATGATCTCTGCATGTGGGGTTCCAACCACTGTGTCATTATGAGAAGCAGAGTAGGTGAACGGATGATCTCTGCATGTGGGGTTCCAACCACTGTGTCATTATGAGAAGCAGAGTAGGTGAACGGATGATCTCTGCATGTGGGGTTCCAACCACTGTGTCATTATGAGACGCAGAGTAGGTGAACGGATGATCTCTGCATGTGGGGTTCCAACCACTGTGTCATTATGAGAAGCAGAGTAGGTGAACGGATGATCTCTGCATGTGGGGTTCCAACCACTGTGTCATTATGAGAAGCAGAGTAGGTGAACGGATGATCTCTGCATGTGGGGTTCCAACCACTGTGTCATTATGAGAAGCAGAG
>NW_026278263.1:0-1016 GCF_023373465.1 Oncorhynchus keta | reverse complement strand
GTTATATATTAGATGGATGGACAGAGGGAAGCAGAGTAGGAGAGAGGGGAGATAGACATGGTTATATATTAGATGGATGGACAGAGGAAGCAGAGTAGGAGAGAGGGGAGATAGACATGGTTATATATTAGATGGATGGACAGAGGGAAGCAGAGTAGGAGAGAGGGGAGATAGACATGGTTATATATTAGATGGATGGACAGAGGGAAGCAGAGTAGGAGAGAGGGGAGATAGACATGGTTATATATTAGATGGATGGACAGAGGGAAGCAGAGTAGGAGAGAGGGGGGAGATAGACATGGTTATATATTAGATGGATGGACAGAGGGAAGCAGAGTAGGAGAGAGGGGGAGATAGACATGGTTATATATTAGATGGATGGACAGAGGGAAGCAGAGTAGGAGAGAGGGGGGAGATAGACATGGTTATATATTAGATGGATGGACAGAGGGAAGCAGAGTAGGAGAGAGGGGAGATAGACATGGTTATATATTAGATGGATGGACAGAGGGAAGCAGAGTAGGAGAGAGGGGGAGATAGACATGGTTATATATTAGATGGATGGACAGAGGGAAGCAGAGTAGGAGAGAGGGGGGAGATAGACATGGTTATATATTAGATGGATGGACAGAGGGAAGCAGAGTAGGAGAGAGGGGGGAGATAGACATGGTTATATATTAGATGGATGGACAGAGGAAGCAGAGTAGGAGAGAGGGGAGATAGACATGGTTATATATTAGATGGATGGACAGAGGGAAGCAGAGTAGGAGAGAGGGGGGAGATAGACATGGTTATATATTAGATGGATGGACAGAGGGAAGCAGAGTAGGAGAGAGGGGGAGATAGACATGGTTATATATTAGATGGATGGACAGAGGAAGCAGAGTAGGAGAGAGGGGAGATAGACATGGTTATATATTAGATGGATGGACAGAGGGAAGCAGAGTAGGAGAGAGGGGAGATAGACATGGTTATATATTAGATGGATGGGACAGAGGGAAGCAGAGTAGGAGAGA
>NW_026278262.1:0-2455 GCF_023373465.1 Oncorhynchus keta | reverse complement strand
CCTCACACTGACTCTGTACCGACACCCCTCACACTGACTCAAACGGTGCCCCCCACACACTGACTCTGTACCCGGTGCCCCCACACTGACTCTAACCGGTGCCCCCACACACCGACTCTGTACCGGTGCCCTCACTGACTCTGTACCGACCCCACACATTGACTCAAACTGTGCCCCCCACACACTGACTCTAACCGACCCCCACACTGACTCTAACCGTTGCCCCCACACACTGACTCTGTACTGACACCCCACACACTGACTCTGTACCGGTGCCCCCCCCACACTGACTCTAACCGTTGCCCCCTCACACTGACTCTAACCAGTGCCCCCTCACACTGACTTCTAACCCGGTGCCCCCCACACTGACTCTGTACCGACACCCCCACACACTGACTCTACCGACACCCACACACTGACTCTGTACCGACACCCTCACACTGACTCTAACTGACACCCTCACACTGACTCTGTACCGACACCCTCACACTGACTCTGTACCGACACACCTCACACCGACTCTGTACCGACCCTCACACTGACTCTGTACCGACCCCCACACTGACTCTAACCGTTGCCCCCACACACTGACTCTGTACCGACCCGCCCACACTGACTGTAACCGTGCCCCTCACACTGACTCTGTACCGACCCCCACACTGACTCTGTACCGACACCCCCCTCACACTGACTCTGTACCGACACCCCTCACACTGACTCTGTACCGACACCCTCACACTGACTCTAACCGTGCCCCCACACTGACTCTGTACCGGTGCACCTCACACTGACTGTAACCCCCACACACTCACTCTAACCGGTGCCCCCCACTGACTCTGTACCGACCCCTCACACTGACTCTGTACTGCACATTCCCCCTCACTGACTCTTTACTGCACCTCACACTGACTCTGTACCGACACCCTCACACTTTCTGTGGCGCCCTCACTGACTCTGTACCGACACCCTCACACTGACTCTGTACCGACACCCTCACACTGACTCTGTACCGACACCCTCACACTGACTCTGTACTGTGCACCCCTCACACTGACTTGTACCGACACCCTCACACTGACTCTGTACCGACACCCCCACACTAACTCTAACCGTGCCCTCACACTGACTTGTACTGACACCACACTGACTCTAACCCGGTGCCCCCTCACTGACTCTGTACTGACACCCTCACATTTGATTGTGTACCGACACCCCCTCACACTGATTCTGTAATACACCCTCACACCGACTCTGTACCGACACCCTCACACTGACTCTGTACTGACACCCTCACACTGACTCTGTACTGACACCCCTCACACTGACTCTGTACCGACACCCCCTCACACTGACTCTGTACCGACACCCCCCTCACTGACTCTGTACCGCCCGACACTGACTCTTACTCACTGACTCTGTACCGACACTTGACACTGACTTTACAGACCCCCTCACACTGACTCTGTACCGACACCCCCCTCACTGACTCTAACCCGCCCTCACACTGACTCTGTACCGACACCCCCTCACACTGACTCTGTACCGACACCCCTCACACTGACTCTGTACCGACACCCCCTCACACTGACTCTAATACCGACACCCCCTCACACTGACTCTAACCGGTGCACCCTCACACTGACTCTGTACCGACACCCCTCACACTGACTCTAACCGGTGCCCCTCACACTGACTCTGTACCTGACACCGACACCCCCTCACACTGACTGTACTGACACCCCCCTCACACTGACTCTGTACCGACACCCTCACACTGACTCTGTACCGACCTCCCTCACACTGACTTGTACCGACACCCCCTCACACTGACTCTGTACCGACACCCTCACACTGACTCTGTACCGACACTCACACTGATTCTGTACTGACCCTCACTGACTCTGTACCGACACCCTCACTAATCTGACTAACTGTGCTCCACCCCCTCACACTGACTCTGTACCGGACACCCTCACACTGACTCTGTACCGACACCCCCACTGACTCTGTACTGACACTCTCACTGACTCTGTACTGACACCCCTCACACTGACTTTGTACCGACACCCTCACACCGACTCTGTACCGACACCCTCACACTGACTCCTACTGACCCCCTCACACCGACTCATGCCGACACCCCCTCCACTGACTCTGTACTGACACCCCTCACACTGACTCTGTACCTCACACTGACTCTGTACACACACTGACTCTAACCGACCCCCCTCCACACTGACTCTGTACCGACACCCCTCACACTGACTTAACCGGTGCCCCCTCACACTGACTCTGTACCGACACCCCCCTCACACTGACTCTGTACCGACACCCTCTCACACTAACTCTAACCGACCCCTCACACTGACTCTGTACCGACACCCCCTCCCACACTGACTCTCATGACACCCCCTCACACTAACTCCTAACCGATTGCCCCCCTCACACTGACTCT
>NW_026278261.1:0-64297 GCF_023373465.1 Oncorhynchus keta | reverse complement strand
TCTGCTCTGATTGGCTGCTGTATAACACACATGTGGTCCATCACCCCTCCATCTGGAGAGCTACTGGGCGTGCAGGTTCTTGGTTCAACCCTGCTCAAACACACCAGTCAGCTTATCAAGGTTCCTGTTGAGCAGCTGATATTTTACAACGTGGTTGTGTTAGAGCAGGGCTGGAGTAAAAGCCTGCACCCCCAGCAGCTGGAATCTCCTGGAGGATAGTTGACCATCCTGCAACATTACATTTATAACCAAATACTGTGAGCGGCCCAGCCAGAGCCCGGACTTGAACCCGATCAAACATCTCTGGAGAGACCTGAAAATAGCTGCACAGCGACGCTCCCCATCCAACCTGACAGAGCTTGAGAGGATCTGCAGAGAAGAATGGGAGAAATTTCCCCAAATACAGATGTGCCAAGCTTGTAGCGTCAAACCCAAGAAGACTCGATGCTGTAATCGCTGCCAAAGGTGCTTCAACAAAGTACTGAGGAAAGGGTCTGAATACTTACGTAAAATGTGATATATATATATATACATTTTTTGCAAACATTTCTAAAAACCTGTTTTCCCTTTGTCATTATGGGGTATTGTGATGTCATTATGGGGTATTGTGATGTCATTATGGGGTATTGTGATGTCATTATGGGGTATTCAAATCAAATCACATTTTTTGTCACATACACATGGTTAGCAGATGTTAATGCGAGTGTAGCGAAATGCTTGTGCTTCTAGTTCCGACAATGCAGTGATAACCAACAAGTAATCTAACTAACAATTCCAAAACTACTGTCTTATACACAGTGTAAGGGGATAAAGAATATGTACATAAGGATATATGAATGAGTGATGGTACAGGGCAGCATACAGGAAGGCAGTTAGTTTGTGATGTCATTATGGGGTATTGTGTGTAGATTGATGGGGGGAACGATATAATCCAATTTAGAATAAGGGCTTTAACGTTAACAAAAGGTGTAAAAAGTCAAATGGTTTGAATACTTTCTTAAGGCATATGTATATCCCTACTTTACAGTGGGAAGATCCCAACCCCACACACACACACAGGCCCCTCCTCTGGGCAGCAAAGTAAACACTGGTTTCCAGGGGAGAGTGTGTTTGTTTTGGTTCAGATGCTGTAGTGCGTCTGCAGGTGGTTCAAACAAAAGAAGAGGAAGGAGAGATGAGGAAGAAGAAGAGTGAAAGACGTATGAAAGGAGAGAGAAAGAAAATAACAGGAAAAGTAAGATAAAAAAAATAAAAAATAAATTGAAATCAAACTGTAGAACTATAAAACTATAATCAAACAACCGTATAACCAGCTGAGCTATAATCAAACAACCATAGAACTATAATCAAACAACCGTAGAACTATAACTAAACAACCGTGAGAACTATAATCAAACAACCGTGAGAACTAACTGGAACTATAATCAAACAACTATAGAACTATAATCAAACAAACCGAGAACCATAATCAACAACCGTAGAACTAGCTGAACTATAATCAAACAACCATAGAACTATAATCAAACAACCGTAGAACTAGCTGGAACCATAATCAAACAACCATAGAAATTCAATTCGAGCTATAATCAAACAACCGTGAGAACTAACTGGAGCTATAATCAAACAACCATAGAATTCATATAATCAAAACAACCGTAGAACTAATTGGAGCTATAATCAAACAACCATAGAACTAACTGGAGCAATAATCAAACAACCATAGAACTATAATCAAACAACCATAGAACTAAATCAAACAACCGTGAGAACTATAATCAAACAAACCATAGAACTATAATCAAACAACCAACTAGAATCAAACAACCGTAGAACCAATCAAACAACCGTATAGAAACTATAATCAAACAACCATAGAACTATAATCAAACAACCATAGAACTAATCAAACTATAATAAACAACCATAGAACTATAATAATCAAACAACCGTGAACAACTGAACTATAATCAAACAACCGAACCAACTGAGAACAAACAACCAGAACTAACTGGAGTAATAATCAAACAACCATAGAACTAACTGGAGCAATAATCAAACAACTGTAGAACTAACTGGAGCTATAATCAAACAACCATAGAACTATAATCAAACAACCATAGAACTATAATTAAATAAATTCATAATCAAACAACCATAGAACTATAATCAAACAAACCATAGAACTAACTAATCAAACAACCATAGAACTATAATCAAACAAATCATAGAACTAACTGGAGCAATAATCAAACAACCATAGAACTAACTGGAACTATAATCAAACAACTGTAGAACTAACTGGAGCTATAATCAAAACAACCATAGAACTATAATTAAACAACTATAATCTATAATCAAACGAGAAACTATAATCAAACAACCATAGAACTATAGAAATAACTGGAACTATAATCAACAACCGTAGAACTATAATCAAACAACCGTAGAACTAATTCTACAAGCACCAACAACCATAGAACTAACTGGAGCAATAATCAAACAACTGTAGAACTAATTCGAGCTATAATCAAACAACCATAGAACTATAATCAACAACCATAGAACTATAATCAAACAACCATAGAACTATAATCAAACAATTCATAGAACTATAATCAAACAAACTATAGAACTATAATCAAACAACCATAGAACTATAATCAAACAACCATAGAACTATAATCAAACAACCATAGAACTAACTGGAACTATAATCAAACAACCATAGAACTATAATCAAACAACCATAGAACTATAATCAAACAACCGTAGAACTATAATCAAACAACCGTAGAACTAACTGGAACTATAATCAAACAACCATAGAACTATAATCAAACAACCGTAGAACTATAATCAAACAACCATAGAACTATAATCAAACAACCGTAGAACTAACTGGAGCTATAATCAAACAACCGTAGAACTATAATTAAACAACCGTAGAACTATAATCAAACAACCGTAGAACTAGCTGGAACTATAATCAAACAACCGTGGAACTAAATGGAGCTATAATAAAACAACCGTAGGGATTAACTGGAGCTATAATCAAACAACCGTAGAACTATAATCAAACATCAGTAGAACTAACTGGAACTATAATCAAACAACCGTAGAACTGGAGCAATAATCAAACAACCATAGAACTATAATTAAACAACCGTAGAACTAGCTGGAACTGTAATCAAACAACCGTAGAACTATAATTAAAAAACCGTAGAACTAGCTGGAACTATAATCAAACAACCGTAGAACTATAATTAAACAACCGTAGAACTATAATCAAACAACTGTAGAACTAGCTGGAACTATAATCAAACAACCGTAGAACTATAATTAAAAAAACGTAGAACTAGCTGGAACTATAATTAAACAACCGTAGAACTATAATTAAAAAACCGTAGAACTAGCTGGAACTATAATCAAACAACCGTAGAACTATAATTAAACAACCGTAGAACTATAATCAAACAACTGTAGAACTAACTGGAACTATAATCAAACAACCGTAGAACTATAATTAAAAAAACGTAGAACTAGCTGGAACTATAATCAAACAACCGTAGAACTATAATTAAACAACCGTAGAACTATAATCAAACAACCGTAGAACTATAATCAAACAACTGTAGAACTAGCTGGAACTATAATAAAAAAAACGTAGGGATTAACTGGAGCTATAATCAAACAACCATAGAACTAGCTGGAACATAATTAAACAACCGCAGAACTAGCTGGAACTATAATCAAACAACCGTAGAACTATAATAAAACAACTGTAGAACTAGCTGGAACTATAATCAAACAACCGTAGAACTATAATTTAAAAAACGTAGAACTAGCTGGAACTATAATCAAACAACCGTAGAACTATAATTAAACAACCGTAGAACTATAATTAAAAAACCGTAGAACTAGCTGGAACTATAATCAAACAACCGTAGAACTATAATTAAACAACCGTAGAAATATAATCAAACAACTGTAGAACTAACTGGAACTATAATCAAACAACCGTAGAACTATAATTAAAAAAACGTAGAACTAGCTGGAACTATAATCAAACAACCGTAGAACTATAATTAAACAACCGTAGAACTATAATCAAACAACCGTAGAACTATAATCAAACAACTGTAGAACTAGCTGGAACTATAATAAAAAAAACGTAGGGATTAACTGGAGCTATAATCAAACAACCATAGAACTAGCTGGAACTATAATCAAACAACCGTAGAACTATAATTAAACAACCGCAGAACTAGCTGGAACTATAATCAAACAACCGTAGAACTAACAACTCTAGAACTATGCAAATAGGTGTACAACTCTAGAACTATGCAAATAGGTGTACAACTCTAGAACTATGCAAATAGGTGTACAACTCTAGAACTATGCAAATAGGTGTACAACTCTAGAACTATGCAAATAGGTGTACAACTCTAGAACTATGCAAATAGGTGTACAACTCTAGAACTATGCAAATAGGTGTACAACTCTAGAACTATGCAAATAGGTGTACAATTCTAGAACTATGCAAATAGGTGTACAATTCTAGAACTATGTAAATAGGTGTACAATTCTAGAACTATGTAAATAGGTGTACAATTCTAGAACTATGCAAATAGGTGTACAATTCTAGAACTATGCAAATAGGTGTACAACTCTAGAACTATGCAAATAGGTGTACAATTCTAGAACTATGCAAATAGGTGTACAATTCTAGAACTATGCAAATAGGTGTAAAATTCTAGAACTATGTAAATAGGTTTACAATTCTAGAACTATGTAAATAGGTGTAAAATTCTAGAACTATGTAAATAGGTGTAAAATTCTAGAACTATGCAAATAGGTGTACAATTCTAGAACTATGTAAATAGGTCTACAATTCTAGAACTATGTAAATAGGTGTAAAATTCTAGAACTATGTAAATAGGTTTACAATTCTAGAACTATGTAAATAGGTTTACAATTCTAGAACTATGTAAATAGGTTTACAATTCTAGAACTATGTAAATAGGTTTACAACTATAGAACCTCCAAACAACACAACTGTAGAACTAGAGAAATAGATAGTTGTAATTAACCTCAAAACCTTTTCTTTCACTCATGTATTTTGTAATAAATCTGTCTTTTTTCAGCACCTTACTTTTGCTACAAACGACAACCCTCCACCCCCTTCTCTCCCTACACATCCCTCCTCTTCTCCGTCTCCGTCAGTGTCAGCACGAGAACTGCCAAGGAGAGGGGGGTTTGGGGAGAATATAAACACACACAGTATAAACTTGTCCAACTAGATCAGTGGCTCGTATTACCATGTGAAGGTCCAATGTTTTTGTTTTGTGTGTGTGTGTGTGTGTGTGTGTGTGTGTGTGTGTGTGTGTGTGTGTGTGTGTGTGTGTGTGTACGTATATGTGTGTGTGTGTGTGTGTGTGTGTGTGTGTGTGTGTGTGTGTGTGTGTGTGTGTTAGTGTGTTAATTGTTGTGGGGGAGTGTTACAGTAGCTAAAGTAGCAAGCCTGAAAAAGGCCACAGTGTGATAGGAGCGAGGGAAGGGTGTGTGAGGGGGCGGGGGAGTGTGTGTATGGGGGAGTGTGTGTGTATGGGGGAGTGTGTGTGTGGGGGAGTGTGTGTGTGTGAGGGGCGGGGGAGTGTGTATGGGGGAGTGTGTCTATGGGTGAGTGTGTGTATGGGTGAGTGTGTGTATGGGGAGTGTGTGTGTGGGGAGTGTGTGTGTGTGTGTGTGTGTGTGTGTGTGTGTGTGTGGGTGGGGGAGTGTGTGGGTGAGTGTGTGTATGGGTGTGTGTGTGTGTGTGTGTGTGTGTGTGTGTGTGTGTGTGTGTGTGTGTGTGTGTGTGTGTGTGTGTGTGTGTGTGTGTGTGTGTGTGAGTGGGTGGGGCCTAAGGGGAGCTCTGAAAGGAAAACCAGTGAGTGGAGAGCAGGAGAAAAAAAACACAAGCTGAGGCAAAAAAACAACAACCTGGGCTGGGACCACCAGGAGCTCACATGGCTGCCAAGCCGTGCTATATATGCATAGCTTGTGTACACATGGTATGACACCGGATGGCCCACGTGAAAAGGACAACACACACGCTACCAGGGGGAGACAGACACACAGGGGAATATGCTAGAATACTTCCTCTTCCAGGTTTTTTCTGACCTCAAAGTATTGGGCGAGTGTTTTCAGGCACCTATATCCAAACAGTAAAAGATAATAATAATAATAATAATAATAATAATAATAAAAGTATATAATTTTCAGAACGGATAAATGTTTTTATTGTAAAATTAAATGACTTAAAATGACTAAACCCAGATATAAAAGTACGAAAAGATAAGAGCTCTATCTGAAATAAAGATAGAGCTCTATCTTGAATAAAGATAGAGCTCTATCTGGAAATAAAGATAGAGCTCTACATTAGAGCCTATCTTGAAAAGATAGAGCCCCATATTGAAATAAAAGATAGAGCCTATATTGAAATAAAAGATCTTGAAATAAAAGATAGAGCTCTATATTGAAATAAAAGATAGAGCTCTATATTGAAATAAGATCATGTTGTTTGAGAACTAACAGTCACCAAAACAAAACTAGACAAATCAGAGACAATCTGAAATTCCCGAATATGGTGTCATGGCACGAGCCTCCACTAAAGCCACATTCAGAGATTCTGAACATGTGTGTGTGTGTGTGTGTGTGTGTGTGTGTGTGTGTGTGTGAGCAGGCATGTGTTGGTGTGTCTCCTCACCTGAGGGTCCCTGTCGGAGAGGCAGCGGGCTGACCAGGTGTCTCAGGTCCTCGTGGCATTGTGGAATGCTGATCTTGAGGGGAGATGTGGGGAGGAGGGTGAGGCGGGGCTGGGGAGACACGCCGCTCCTCCTCTCTCGACTCGTCCCCAGACAACAGAGAGGAGAACTGGATTTGATCACTGTACTGGGGAACCTGAACGCACATCTAGGAGAGGAGAGGAGGAGGGAGGGAGAGGGAAGAAGAGGAGAGGGAAGAGGAGGAGAGGGAAGAGGAGGATGAGGGAAGAGGAGGCTAGGAAGAGGAGGCGGAGGAGGGAAGAGGAGGCGGAGGGAAGAGGAGGAGGGGGAAGAGGAGGAGAGGAGGGAAGAGGGAGGAGATTTAAGAGGGGAGGAGAGGGAAGAGGAGGCGAGGAGGGAAGAGGAGGAGAGGGAAGAGGAGGGAGAGGGGAAGAGAGGGAAGAGGAGGCGAGGAAGAGGAGGCGGGGAAGAGGGAGGAGAGGGAAGAGAGGAGAGGGAAGAGGAGGAGAGGGAAGAGGAGGCGAGGGAAGAGGAGGAGAGGGAAGAGGAGGAGAGGGAAGAGAGGAGGAGAGGGAAGAGGAGGGAGGAGGGGAAGAGGAGGGAAGAGAGGGAAGAGGAGGAGAGGGAAGAGGAGGCGAGGGAAGAGGAGGCGAGGGAAGAGGAGGAGAGGGAAGAGAGGGAAGAGGAGGCGAGGAAGAGAGGAGGGGAAGAGGAGGAGAGGGAAGAGGAGGAGAGGGAAGAGGAGGCGAGGGAAGAGGAGGCGAGGAAGAGAGGCGAGGGAAGAGGAGGCGAGGGAAGAGGAGGCGAGGGAAGAGGAGGCGGAAGAGGAGGCGAGGAAGAGGAGGAGAGGAGGGAGGAGAGGGAAGAGGAGGCGAGGAAGAGGAGGCGAGGGAAGAGGAGGAGAGGGAAGAGGAGGAGAGGGAAGGGAAGGGAAGATGAGATCGAGAGGAAGACGGACGGAGGTGTTTACTCAGTATATCTTAGAGTTACAAGACATCTCTTCAGTAGAACACTTCCTACTTCTGGTAGTGCAGGCTTTAGTTCCAACCCAGCAATAAGTTTAAAACCTCAACAGAATCGGGTGGACTCCTCCGCGGACGGTTGAGCTAACGTAGGCCAATGTGATTAGCATGAGGTTGTAAGTAACAAGAACATCTCCCAGGACATAGACATATCTGATATTGGCAGAATGCTTAAATTATTGTTAATCTAACTGCACTGTCCAATTTACAGTAGCTATTACAGTGAACTAATACCATGCTATTGTTTGAGGAGAGCGCACAATTATGAACTTGAAAATGTATCCATAAACCAATTAGGCACATTTGGGAAGTCTTGATACGACATCGTGCTTCTACACCTGCATTGCTTGCTGTTTGGGGTTTTAGGCTGGGTTTCTGTACAGCACTTTGAGATATCAGCTGATGTACGAAGGGCTATATAAATACATTTGATTTGATTTGAACAGAAATGCAATGGTTCATTGGATCAGGCTAAAACTTTGCACGTACACTGCTGCCATCTAGTGGCCAAAATCTAAATGGCACCTAAAGTCCAAAGTTAAATAAGGAAATGTATTATATTTTACCAGATCTAATGTGGTATATTCTCCTACATTCATTTAACATTTCCACAAACTTCAGTGTTTCCTTTCAAATGGTATCATGAATATTCATATCCTTGCTTCAGGTCCTGGAGCTACAGGAGTTTTTGGGTAGTTTTTAAAAAAAATATGTTTTTTTATTAAGGAACCTTTTAACACACCTGGTTACACCTGTGGTAACAGGCCTCCAGACTAACATTTTCCCCTGGTGATACTGGTGCCACTAAGTTTTTCAGTTGGTGGCAGCAGGTTAGCATATAGACAGAGACAGACAGACTTTTGCACACACACACACACACACACACACACACACACACACACACACACACACACACACACACACACAAATAGTTCACACACACAGCTGTACCTGCCTCACACTTCATTTCTTTTAACATCCACATACCTGGGTAAGAACAGGAGCTATCCCTTTGTTCTCCTTTCAAAATGTGTGACCCGAAAAGGAGGAGGAGATACATCTCTAATTGATGAGATCCCATTGATGATTGAGATGACATCATAGAATTAAGAATCCTATTCTCATTACAAAAAAAAAAAACAACAGTATTGTCATCTGTGTGATCAGCTGACGGCTTGACGCTGCGGCAACGGTGATCTTGGGCTTAAAGGGCTGCTCAGTCACGGAAACCCATTTTCACGAAGCTTCCGATCAATAGTCATTGTGCTGACGTTGCTTCCAGAGGCAGTTTGGAGTCTGTAGTGAGTGTTGCAACAGAGGACAGACGACAACAACAAAAAATGCTTCAGCGGGCCCCTTCACTACAGACCCTGGGCCCCTTGAGCTTGGGCACTACAGACCCTGGTTCATTCCTTCCTTCCTGGGTGAGCAGTCTGGCACTGCATCTCAGGGTGTCACTACAGACCCTGGTTCGATTCCCTTCCTGTGAGCTTGGGCTAGAGGTGTCACTACAGACCCTGGTTCGATTCCTTCCTGTGAGCTTGGGCACTACAGACCCTGGTTCGATTCCTTCCTGTGAGCTTGGGCTCGGGGTGTCACGACAGACCCTGGTGGTCGATTCCTTCCTGTGAGCTTGGGCTAGAGGTGTCACTACAGACCCTGGTTCGATTCCTTCCTGTGAGCTTGGGCTAGAGGTGTCACTACAGACCCTGGTTCGATTCCTTCCTGTGAGCTTGGGCTCGGTGTCACTACAGACCCTGGTTCGATTCCTTCCTGTGAGCTTGGGCTCAGAGGTGTCACTACAGACCCTGGTTCGATTCCTTCCTGTGAGCTTGGGCTAGAGGTGTCACTACAGACCCTGGTTCAATTCCTTCCTGTGAGCTTGGGCTAGAGGTGTCACTACAGACCCTGGTTCGATTCCTTCCTGTGAGCTTGGGCTCGGGGTGTCACTACAGGGTGGCGCAGCAGTCTTGGGCTAAGGCACTGCATCTCAGCTTGGGCTAGAGTTGTCACTACAGACCCTGGTTCGATTCCTTCCTGTGATCTCGGGCTCCCGGGTGGCGCAGCAGTCTAAGGCACTGCATCTCAGCGCTAGAGGTGTCACTACAGACCCTGGTTCAGACCCTGGTTCTCCCGGGTGGCGCATTCCAGACTGTATCACAACCCTGGTTCGAGTGTATCATGTGTTTGAGTCCTATAGGACGGCGCACAATCGACCCAGAGTTGTCCAGGTTAGGGTTTGGCAGTCATTGTAAATAAGAATTTGTTCTTAATCGACTTGCCTAGTTGAAAGATTAAATAAATAACATTTAAAAATGGCGTGTCCTACCACTTCGAGGCTGAGCCGTTGTTTCTCCTAGACGTTTCCACTTCACAATAACAGCACTTATTGTTGACCGGGGGGCAGCTCTAGAAAGGCAGACATTTTACAACCTGACTTGGTTGGAAAGGGTGCATCCTACGACGTTGAAAGTCACGGCGCTCTTCACTAAGGCCATTCTACTGTTAATGTTTGTCTATGGAGATTGCATGGCAGTGTGTTCGATTATATACAGCTGTCGGCAACGGGTGCGGCTGAAATAAACAAATCCACTAATTTGAAGGGGTGTCCACATACTTTTGTCCATGTATTATTCATGTATATATTAAACCCCTTCCAATTAGTGGATTAGTGTGTTTTGTCTGTCTATCTATATATAGATATTGTTTTTTTTTTTCTGGGGGTAATGTGTGTATTTTTCTGTATTTCTTGCTAGGTATTAGTGTTGGGAGTTGTGAAACACACGTATATTGCTGCACCTGCAGATCTGTGTTACGCGACCAATAAACGTTGATTTGATAGTGAATAGCCGTCATGCTGACTTGAGACTGTTTACATTCTGTGTTTACGGGGACGCAATGTCGCCACCACCGTCCGTCAAAACCACAGTGAGTAGCACAAATTAACTCTAAAAATGTTTCCTTTAGCTACACTGCGCAGTCTCCTAAAGACCATAAGTTTTCAATGCGAATGGCTAATGCATAGAGTAGACAACTTTGACTAGTGGTCTTAACTTTCTAACTTACAGCTAAAAAAATGTGAATAGTGGCAGGTGTTTGTTTATTAACAAGTCCAAAAAAAAAATTGCTTTAACATAACTAGCATGCTAATGTTGCTAACTTTACAGTAGGCAGAGCTAAAAATGTGACTTGTGGCAGGTACTTACTCCCGGGGCAGCTGCAGGAGGCGCGCCTCTCCTCTGAAACACGCCGTCCACGAAGACGCCGTTCTTCCCGAGGCAGCGCAGCGAAAACCCGCACGGCTCCTCGAAGGTGATCTGCAGGTGCCGCCGAGAGATGAAGCTCGAGTGACCCATGTTTATATCCACGGAGCCGTGCGACGAGTTACGCCTACGGTCACTGTCCGCTGCCTCATGACGAAATCAAAGTCCCGGCCTTCGAGCCTGGCCAGGGCCCGAGGAGGAGACGCGAGGCGAGGAGGCATCGCGCAGCCCCGACTCAGCACCGAAGAGCCTGAGAAGGTGAAATTGGGAGGGTATGCGGGTGAGGTCACCCCGACTCGAACAGGGCTGCACGGGGCAGATTGCAAGGCCAGTAGGGCTCGAGCTCCGGTGTCGTCCCGAAAGTCTGCCATCTTCTTTTTGGGGAGGGGGTGAATACAAACACACTCTCGACTCTCAGACACACAGGTCCCAGTAACGCGAAGGGTTATTGGACGGGCCGCTCACGAGCTCCGTCGCTGTGGGAAAGAGACAGAAACAACATGGATTCTGGCCGCGGCGAAAACCCGGCGTGAACGAGGGAGTGTGAATCCGGAAATGGCGTTAGTTTCGAAAAAGTTGTCTCGACCCTCAATCCAATAACACCGATAAGAGAAGTGGTAAACATCACACTGTTTGCTGCTCAGTATTACACACCCCCATCCTATAACCCACGAGCCCTATTTATTTGTGGCATTGTTCAAGACCGGGATGACTATTATTATTATTGAAGATGTTAGGCATATTGTAATCTTATTTAACAATATTATCTTAAGATGAATTGTTTTTGTCTTGTTTGTTTCTAAACGGGAAAAGGAGGCTTTGGACGGGAGAGGGTTATAATGCTCGTTTCCAGGAACCGGACGACACGTGCATTGGTTCCGGGCCAGAATGAGAAATGTTTTTAATTTGAGCAGATGACTTGTTTTGGTCACTGCTTTCCCCGACTGTTTGTTCGTAATATGAAGGTGAACTTTTCTCTGTGTGAAGGAGATGAACTTTGGTGACCAGAGATTCTCTCTACACTGTGTTTATAAATGCGGAAAGTACAAGAGAACTGGAAAGTGTGGAGAGTGGATCGGTAGTTTGGAATGGGGCCAGGCGAGTTTTACCACCCTAACGGGGAAAAAGATTGCAGTCAGTGCAATTTAACTGCATTTAAAGTCTTTAACAGCTGTATGTTACAAATACTGCGTACAAAATAGCACTGTTAAAAAAATTAAAATTAAAATAGAGTAATTTTACTGCATCCGAAATACCACAGTTGACTGATGTTACTGCAGTTTCAAAACTAATATTTGTTTGTTGTGGTTGTAAGGGCAGCGCTGTGTATTTACATCCACACGAGGGCGGTACTGGGATCGGAAACGAAACCTACGTAATGACCCAGTCTTAACACTACAATTAGGCTTAACTGAATAAATTATAAATATGTATTGATCAATTAAAAAAGTGTGTGTGTGTGTGTGTGTGTGTGTGTGTGTGTGTGTGTGTGTGTGTGTGTGTGTGATTAAAAACAAAACAAAAACTCAGTTTTAAGTGAGAATGGACTGAAGAAATCACAAATGCCTCTTCCACCCATGCTCTACCAAGGGTTTTCCCTGCACCACTAGGCCTCTTCCACCTGTGCTCTACCAAGGGTTTTCCCAGCACCACAAGGCCTCTTCCACCCATGCTCTACCAAGGGTTTTCCCAGCACCACAAGGCCTCTTCCACCCATGCTCTACCAAGGCTTTTCCCAGCACCACAAGGCCTCTTCCACCCATGCTCTACCAAGGGTTTTCCCAGCACCACAAGGCCTCTTCCACCCATGCTCTACCAAGGGTTTTCCCAGCACCACAAGGCCTCTTCCACCCATGCTCTACCAAGGGTTTTCCCAGCACCACAAGGCCTCTTCCACCCATGCTCTACCAAGGCTTTTCCCAGCACCACAAGGCCTCTTCCACCCATGCTCTACCAAGGCTTTTCCCAGCACCACAAGGCCTCTTCCACCCATGCTCTACCAAGGGTTTTCCCAGCACCACAAGGCCTCTTCCACCCATGCTCTACCAAGGGGTTTTCCCAGCACCACAAGGCCTCTTCCACCCTACCAAGGCACAACAGCTTTTTGACCTACTACAGTAGCTATGTTGGTCTATTGTACTTTAAAACAATGTGTAAGGCAGGTTGCTTAGGATTCAAAACCTTCTCAAACAGCCTCATTCATACTGCTAGAGGAGGTGCTTCCCACAATGGTGCTGGGAAAACCCTTGGTAGAGCATGGGTAAGGCAGGCCTGCTTAGTGATTCAAAACCTTCTCAAACAGCCTCATTCATACTGCTAGAGGAGGTGCTTCCACAATAGTGTGATTTGTGCCACAGACAAGGTAACGTATTGGATTCTTCACACACCACAGTAAGATTGTATCTCATTATACCTTTTCATGCTTTAAAAAAAAAAAAATTAAAACAAATTTAGCTTTTATACTTACACTGAACAAAAATATAAATGTGTTATGTAACAATAAGATTTTACTGAGTTACAGTTCATATCAGTCAATTGAAATAAATAAATTAGGCCCTAATCTATGGATTTCACATGACTGGGAATAAATGTATTATTATTTGTGTATAGTGGATCAGAAAACCAGTCTGTCTGGTGTGACCACCGTTTGTCTCGTGCAGCGTGAAACATCTCCTTCACATAGAGTTGATCAGGCTGTTGATTGTGGCCTGTGGAATGTTGTTCCACTCCTCTTCAAATGGCTGTGGTTGAAGTTGCTGGATATCGCCGGGAACTGGAACACGCTGTCGTACACATCGATCCAGAGCATCCCAAACATGCTCAATGGGTGACATGTGTGGTGAGTAATGCAGGCCATGGAAGAACTGGGAACAGTTTCCAGGAATTGTGTACAGATCCTTGCGACATTGTTGCGTTATCATGCCGAAACATGAGGTGATGGCGGCGGATGAATGGCGTGACAACGGGCCTCAGGATTGCCATCGATAAAATGTAATTGTGTAGCGTATGCCTGTCCATTCCATAACAAGACCATCACAGTAGGGCTGTTCACCTGCATAACCTTGTAGATTGTCAAGAGCAAATTTGGAAAACTCCTGACCCGAACACTGTAACGAACGAACGAAACGAAATGACAAACTGCTGAGAAACAGCTACAAAATACAAAGTCATTAGACAAGCACGAAACTCACGAGAGAAAATTCTAGACATACTTACAAATCTGAAAGTGTGCTTAGGTGGCCAAACCCTTGAATACAAAACGTCTGCTACAAATGTCCAGTTGTTTTCATTTCTTTACTTACCTACACACACACACACACACACACACACACCTACCTTTTTGTCTCGCACTGTTGGTTAGAGCCTGTAAGTCAACATTTCACTGTGAGGTCTACTACACCTGTTGTATTCAGCATTTCACTCTAAGGTCTACTACACCTGTTGTAGTCAGCATTTCACTGTAAGGTGTACTACACCTGTTGTATTCAGCATTTCACTGTAAGGTCTACTACACCTGTTGTATTCAGCATTTCACTCTAAGGTCTACTACACCTGTTGTATTCAGCATTTCACTGTAAGGTCTACTACACCTGTTGTATTCAGCATTTCACTCTAAGGTCTACTACACCTGTTGTATTCAGCATTTCACTGTGAGGTCTACTACACCTGTTGTATTCAGCATTTCACTGTGAGGTCTACTACACCTGTTGTATTCAGCATTTCACTGTAAGGTCTACTACACCTGTTGTATTCAGCATTTCACCGTAAGGTCTACTACACCTGTTGTATTCAGCATTTCACTGTGAGGTCTACTACACCTGTTGTATTCAGCATTTCACTGTAAGGTCTACCTACACCTGTTGTATTGAGCATTTCACTGTGAGGTCTACTACACCTGTTGTATTCAGCATTTCACTGTGAGGTCTACTACACCTGTTGTATTCAACATTTCACTGTGAGGTCTACTACACCTGTTGTATTCAACATTTCACTGTGAGGTCTACTGAGTCAGGACCACTGCTTGGGCCTTGAAACACTCGTTTGAATTCCTCAGCAAAGGCAGAGTAGCTGGCACAGCAGGAACTATGGGCATCCCACACAGCAGTAGCCCAGGCCAGGGCTTTTTCCGACAGCAGGGTGATGATATATGCGATTTTAGACCGGTCGGTGGGGAACGACGAGGGTTGCAGCTCGAAGGAGAGGGAACATTGGGTGAGAAACCCTTTACAAGCACTTGGATCACCTGAGAACCGCTGGGGAGGTGGAAGACGAGGTTCAGCCAGGAGGTTACTGTCATTAAGGTTAACTGCCATGGGTACGTGAATCTGAGGTACTGGGACGGGAACTGTTGCCAGGGTAAGTCGATCAGATATCTGCTTTATGGAAGTCAGCATCTCCGACAGAAGATGAGAATGTCTAGCCATTAAGGCCTCTTGCTGAACCAGGGTGGCTTCGTGGCGTTGGACAGTCTCCTGGTGGTGGGACAGCATGGCAACAAGGTCCTGGGAACTGGCTGCCTCTGGGTTCATTTTTTGGCTCTGTGTTTCTGTCAGGAAACACAGAGCCACGAATAGTCGGCAGAAGCCAGAAGATGAGGCAGACACAGCAGTACTTGAGACGGTGTATTTAATGAAGTAAAAAGTGAAGTCCTTCAGGAAAACATGAAACTCCACAACCTCAAAAGGAATTCCACAAGAACAAAGGTAATCCTCCAAGACAAAAAGGTAAATCCACAAGGTGGAAGGTATAGCATAAAAAGCCTCAAAAGATACTCAAAAATAAATAAACAAGAACAAAAAAATAATTCCACAAGAGAGTCCACCGGGATCAACAAGAGTTCACAGAATACTAGGGCTGGGTGGTAACATACAAACACAGAGCAAAGAACTGAGGAAAACTAAGGGTTTAAATACAATCAGGGGAAACGAGGCACAGGTGCAAATAATAATGGGGATCAAGGGAAAACAAAAGGTCAAAAAGCACAATGGGGGCATCTAGTGACCAAAAACCGGAACAACCCTGGCCAAATCCTGACACACAGTAATACCACTCACCACATATAACAGGGAATAACAGTAGTGTTCTGTGGGGAATAACAGTAGTGTTCTGTGGGGAGTAACAGTAGTGTTCTGTGGGGAATAACAGTAGTGTTCTGTGGGGAATAACAGTAGTGTTCTGTGGGGAATAACAGTAGTGTTCTGTGGGGAGTAACAGTAGTGTTCTGTGGGGAATAACAGTAGTGTTCTGTGGGGAATAACAGTAGTGTTCTGTGGGGAATAACAGTAGTGTTCTGTGGGGAATAACAGTAGTGTTCTGTGGGGAATAACAGTAGTGTTCTGTGGGGAGTAACAGTAGTGTTCTGTGGGGAATAACAGTAGTGTTCTGTGGGGAGTAACAGTAGTGTTCTGTGGGGAATAACAGTAGTGTTCTGTGGGGAATAACAGTAGTGTTCTGTGGGGAATAACAGTAGTGTTCTGTGGGGAATAACAGTAGTGTTCTGTGGGGAATAACAGTAGTGTTCTGTGGGGAATAACAGTAGTGTTCTGTGGGGAATAACAGTAGTGTTCTGTGGGGAATAACAGTAGTGTTCTGTGGGGAATAACAGTAGTGTTCTGTGGGGAATAACAGTAGTGTTCTGTGAGGGAATAACAGTAGTGTTCTGTGGGGAATAACAGTAGTGTTCTGTGGGGAATAACAGTAGTGTTCTGTGGGGAATAACAGTAGTGTTCTGTGGGGAATAACAGTAGTGTTCTGTGGGGAATAACAGTAGTGTTCTGTGGGGAATAACAGTAGTGTTCTGTGGGGAATAACAGTAGTGTTCTGTGGGGAATAACAGTAGTGTTCTGTGGGGAATAACAGTAGTGTTCTGTGGGGAATAACAGTAGTGTTCTGTGGGGAATAACAGTAGTGTTCTGTGGGGAATACCAGTAGTGTTCTGTGGGGAATAACAGTAGTGTTCTGTGGGGAATAACAGTAGTGTTCTGTGGGAATAACAGTAATGTTCTGTGGGGAGTAACAGTAGTGTTCTGTGGGGAATAACAGTAGTGTTCTGTGGGGAATAACAGTAGTGTTCTGTGGGGAGTAACAGTAGTGTTCTGTGGGGAATAACAGTAGTGTTCTGTGGGGAGTAACAGTAGTGTTCTGTGGGGAATAACAGTAGTGTTCTGTGGGGAATAACAGTAGTGTTCTGTGGGGAATAACAGTAGTGTTCTGTGGGGAATAACAGTAGTGTTCTGTGGGGAATAACAGTAGTGTTCTGTGGGGAGTAACAGTAGTGTTCTGTGGGGAGTAACAGTAGTGTTCTGTGGGGAATAACAGTAGTGTTCTGTGGGGAATAACAGTAGTGTTCTGTGGGGAATAACAGTAGTGTTCTGTGGGGAATAACAGTAGTGTTCTGTGGGGAGTAACAGTAGTGTTCTGTGGGGAATAACAGTAGTGTTCTGTGGGGAATAACAGTAGTGTTCTGTGGGGAATAACAGTAGTGTTCTATGAGGGAATAACAGTAGTGTTCTGTGGGGAGTAACAGTAGTGTTCTGTGGGGAATAACAGTAGTGTTCTGTGGGGAATAACAGTAGTGTTCTGTGGGGAGTAACAGTAGTGTTCTGTGGGGAATAACAGTAGTGTTCTGTGGGGAATAACAGTAGTTTTCTGTGGGGAATAACAGTAGTGTTCTGTGGGGAATAACAGTAGTGTTCTGTGGGGAGTAACAGTAGTGTTCTGTGGGGAATCAAATCAAATCAAATCAAATCAAATTTATTTATATAGCCCTTCGTAACATCAGTGTTCTGTGGGGAATAACAGTGCTGTACAGAATAACCCAGCCTAAAACCCCAAACAGCAAACAGCAGGTGTAAAATAACTGTAACAGTAGTGTTCTGTGGAGAATAACAGTAGTGTTCTGTGGGGAATAACAGTAGTGTTCTGTGGGGAATAACAGTAGTGTTCTGTGGGGAATAACAGTAGTGTTCTGTGGGGAATAACAGTAGTGTTCTGTGGGGAATAACAGTAGTGTTCTGTGGGGAATAACAGTAGTGTTCTGTGGGGAATAACAGTAGTGTTCTGTGGGGAATAACAGTAGTGTTCTGTGGGGAATAACAGTAGTGTTCTGTGGGGAGTAACAGTAGTGTTCTGTGGGGAATAACAGTAGTGTTCTGTGGGGAATAACAGTAGTGTTCTGTGGGGAATAACAGTAGTGTTCTGTGGGGAATAACAGTAGTGTTCTGTGGGGAATAACAGTAGTGTTCTGTGGGGAATAACAGTAGTGTTCTGTGGGGAGTAACAGTACTACTGCACTGTTCTGTGGGGAATAACAGTAGTGTTCTGTGGAGAATAACAGTAGTGTTCTGTGGGGAATAACAGTAGTGTTCTCGTTGATCTATATTTTAGCTAATTGTTAAGAATGAGAATTTAGCTAATGAGAGAATGAGTAAATAGCTAATGAAATCTCTTGATGACAAGATTACATGAATCTGCCCCTAAACTATATTTATTGCCCTATGGCCCCTGGTCTAAAACAGGTGCAGTAGGAATACGGGCTGGCTGTGATACTGTAGGACTACTGCACCTGTTGGACCTGGCTGTGATACTGTAGGAATACTGCACCTGTTGGACCTGGCTGTGATGCTGTAGGACTACTGCACCTGTTGGACCTGGCTGTGATACTGTAGTACTACTGCACCTGTTGGACCTGGCTGTGATACTGTAGGACTACTGCACCTGTTGGACCTGGCTGTGATACTGTAGGACTACTGCACCTGTTGGACCTGGCTGTGATACTGTAGGACTACTGCACCTGTTGGACCTGGCTGTGATACTGTAGGACTACTGCACCTGTTGGACCTGGCTGTGATACTGTAGTACTACTTATGTTACTTTACTGGGTGAATTCAGGAAGCATTCCAAGGTCCTCCTGTGTTTGTGTTCACCACGGCAACCAGAAATGTAAATAAAGAGATGATTGCCCGAACGATAATCAGCCTCTGTGTCTGAGGATCTTTTCCCTAAATGTAATGTTCATGTCAACCCAGGTCCATCTTTTCAAAGAAACACAATTTATTTCAATCTTGTTCCGTTTTCACTTTTTATTGCCTGGTAAATAAGCAACAGATATAGATAACGAAAAGGAGAATAAGGTGAGGAATCATTGCATGTCAACTAGGCGCATCTTTCTTTAAAGAAATACTATTTATTTCAATCTCTAGTTGAGTAAAATAAGTAGTTTTGTTCCCGGTCACAAGATAATCCAGAAAAATTGCAATAGACAGCGCCACACTCAGGCAGAAAACGGAATGTTCTATTCTAAACCAGGCTCATCTCTTTTCAAAAATAAAACACCATTTATTTAACTTGTGTTCCTGTGAGCACAAGAAAATCCGAACAATTCGGGTAAAGATCGCCACAGTCAAGGTAGAACATTGTGAATGTTCTATCCGTCAGAACAATTGGTTTCCCTGGCTGTTATATGGTTGCTAGTAAATTAATAGAAGACATTCACTGCTTTAAACTTGTCTCCAATTTAATCGCAATTGGTTTCCTGGCTGTTATGTGGTTGCTAGTAAATTAATAGAAGACATTCACTGGTCTTTTTGTCTCCAATTTAATCGCAATTGGTTTCCCTGGCTGTTATATGGTTGCTAGTAAATTAATAGAAGACATTCACTGCTTTAAACTTGTCTCCAATTTAATCGCATAGTTTACACTGATCCCACCGCGGACCTTTGACAAATAAATATCCGTCTGAAAAAGGCGTCCAGTGGTCTGTTTTGTCAACGAGTTTAAAGTATTCCAAGCACTGGTCATAACCAGATGATCCCAATAATGTAGCTAGTAAACGATGCCCTCTCCTGGTATGTTCTATTGCGACCTGTCTGTGGGACTCGTTGTTTCCCTATTAACTACTGAGAGATACAGTGAAGTCAAAGACGAAATTAACCGCAATACACTGGTCTCAAATATATTACCATAACTAGGCAACACAGAACCACGGCGGACCCATTGTTAAAATGAGAGGCGTCTTCACCGTATTAAAAGGTGTCCCACTGCAACGTGCCTAGCTCCGCCCACTGGGGCGTGACTTATGGAGCGCTCTTTGAAATAAACGCTCCTATCGTTATATATGGAGAGTGCTTGACTTGGGCCGGAGCTGTCCAGAGCGCCTTACCGATACTTCTAATTTTTTTGCGGTTCCTCTATTAAACAAAGTAGCCTATAACCGGCCCAGATTGACACCCAGAAAATGTTATATATAATTCATAATCCAAATGACCCTTCAGTGCGTGTCTGTGTGTACCCGTTATCCGACGAGAGAGCCGCGACATTTCAACAGCATGTATAAAATAATGACAAACACAGACTATCTGGACCAGCCAATTCAAAACACAACGTAGCAGTTCTCTGAGCATTAATGTCCCTTTAGCCGTCTGTAGCAGTTCTCTAACTGAGCATTAATGTCCCTTTAGCCGTTTGTAGCAGTTCTCTAACTGAGCATTAATGTCCCTTTAGCCGTTTGTAACTGGCATTAATGTTTCTCTAACTGAGCATTAATGTCCCTTTAGCCGTTCGTAGCAGTTCTCTAACTGAGCATTAATGTCCCTTTAGCCGTTTAGCAGTTCTCTAACTGAGCATTAATGTCCCTTTAGCCGTTTGTAGCAGTTCTCTAACTGAGCATTAATGTCCATTTAGCCCTTGTGCAGTTCTCTAACTGAGCATTAATGTCCCTTTAGCCGTTCCCTTAGCCGCTTGTAGCAGTTCTCTAACTGAGCATTAATGTCCCTTTAGCCGTTCGTAGCAGTTCTCTAACTGAGCATTAATGTCCCTTTTTGTGGCAGTTCTCTAACTGAGCATTAATGTCCCTTTAGCCGTTTGTAGCAGTTCTCTAACTGAGCATTAATGTCCCTTTGTTTGTAGCAGCCGTTCGTAGCAGTTCTCTAACTGAGCATTAATGTCCCTTTAGCCGTTTGTAGCAGTTCTCTAACTGAGCATTAATGTCCCTTTAGCCGTTTGTAGCAGTTCTCTAACTGAGCATTAATGTCCCTTTAGCCGTTTGCCGTAGCAGTTCTCTAACTGAGCATTAATGTCCCTTTAGCCGTTTGTAGCAGTTCTCTAACTGAGCATTAATGTCCCTTTAGCCGTTTGTAGCAGTTCTCTAACTGAGCATTAATGTCCCTTTAGCCGTTTGTAGCAGTTCTCTAACTGAGCATTAATGTCCCTTTAGCCGTTTGTAGCAGTTCTCTAACTGAGCATTAATGTCCCTTTAGCCGTTTGTAGCAGTTCTCTAACTGAGCATTAATGTCCCTTTAGCCGTTTGTAGCAGTTCTCTAACTGAGCATTAATGTCCCTTTAGCCGTTTGTAGCAGTTCTCTAACTGAGCATTAATGTCCCTTTGCCGTTTGTAGCAGTTCTCTAACTGAGCATTAATGTCCCTTTAGCCGTTTGTAGCAGTTCTCTAACTGAGCATTAATGTCCCTTTAGCCGTTTGTAGCAGTTCTCTAACTGAGCATTAATGTCCCTTTAGCCGTCGTAGCAGTTCTCTAACTGAGCATTAATGTCCCTTTAGCCATTCGTAGCAGTTCTCTAACTGAGCATTAATGTCCCTTTGCCGTTTGTAGCAGTTCTCTAACTGAGCATTAATGTCCCTTTAGCCGTTTGTAGCAGTTCTCTAACTGAGCATTAATGTCCCTTTAGCCGTTTGTAGCAGTTCTCTAACTGAGCATTAATGTCCCTTTAGCCGTTTGTAGCAGTTCTCTAACTGAGCATTATTGTCCCTTAGCCGTTTTTAGCAGTTCTCTAACTGAGCATTAATGTCCCTTTAGCCGTTTGTAGCAGTTCTCTAACTGAGCATTAATGTCCCTTTAGCCGTTTGTAGCAGTTCTCTAACTGAGCATTAATGTCCCTTTAGCCGTTTGTAGCAGTTCTCTAACTGAGCATTAATGTCCCTTTAGCCGTTTGTAGCAGTTCTCTAACTGGAGCATTAATGTCCCTTTAGCCATTTGTAGCAGTTCTCTAACTGAGCATTAATGTCCCTTTAGCCGTTTGTAGCAGTTCTCTAACTGAGCATTAATGTCCCTTTAGCCGTTTGTAGCAGTTCTCTAACTGAGCATTAATGTCCCTTTTTGTAGCAGTTCTCTAACTGTTAATGTCCCTTTAGTAGCAGTTCTCTAACTGAACATTAATGTCCCTTTAGCCGTTTGTAGCAGTTCTCTAACTGAGCATTAATGTCCCTTTAGCCGCTTTTTGTAGCAGTTCTCTAACTGAGCATTAATGTCCCTTTAGCCGTTTGTAGCAGTTCTCTAACTGAGCATTAATGTCCCTTTAGCCGTTTGTAGCAGTTCTCTAACTGAGCATTAATGTCCCTTTAGCCGTTTGTAGGAGTTCTCTAACTGAGCATTATTGTCCCTTTAGCCGTTTTGTAGCAGTTCTCTAACTGAGCATTAATGTCCCTTTAGCCGTTTGTAGCAGTTCTCTAACTGAGCATTAATGTCCCTTTAGCCGTTTGTAGCAGTTCTCTAACTGAGCATTAATGTCCCTTTAGCCGTTTGTAGCAGTTCTCTAACTGTTAATGTCCCTTTAGCCGCTCGTAGCAGTTCTCTAACTGAGCATTAATGTCCCTTTAGCCGTTTGTAGGAGTTCTCTAACTGAGCATTATTGTCCCTTTAGCCGTTTGTAGCAGTTCTCTAACTGAGCATTAATGTCCCTTTAGCCGTTTGTAGCAGTTCTCTAACTGAGCATTAATGTCCCTTTAGCCGTTTGTAGCAGTTCTCTAACTGAGCATTAATGTCCCTTTAGCCGTTTGTAGCAGTTCTCTAACTGAGCATTAATGTCCCTTTAGCCGTTTGTAGCAGTTCTCTAACTGAGCATTAATGTCCCTTTAGCCGTTCGTAGCAGTTCTCTCACTGAGCATTAATGTCCCTTTAGCCGTTTGTAGCAGTTCTCTAACTGAGCATTAATGTCCCTTTAGCCGTCTGTAGCAGTTCTCTAACTGAGCATTAATGTCCCTTTCGCCGTTTGACCGGAACTGTATAGCCGAAATAAATCTGCAAGGTTGGGAAAACTAGGATTAAACAGTAAAGCCATGTAATTGGGAGACCGTTAAAAAATATTCCAAGAATAGCTGTTAATTAATTAATTAATTGACTTGCTGTGCATAGACCTCACCTGAAACATGAATATTTGAGCCTTATATACAGTTGAAGTCGGGAAGGATACATACACCTTAGCCAAATACATTTAAACTCAGTTTTTCATAATTCCTGACAATTAATCCTAGTAAACATGTTTTATGTCTGTTAGAATCACCACTTCATTTTAAGAATGTGAAATGTCAGAATAATAGTAGAGGGAATGATTTATTTCAGCTTGTATTTCATTCATCACATTCCCAGTGGGTCAGAAGTTTACATACACTCAATTAGTATTCGGTAGCATTGCCTTTAAATTGTTTAACTTGCGTCAAACGTTTCGGGTAGCCTTCCACAAGCTTCCCACAATAAGTTGGGTGAATTTTGGCCCATTCCTCCTGACAGAGCTGGTGTAACTGAGTCAGGTTTGAGGGCCTTCTTTACTCGCACATGCTTTTTCAGATCTGCCCACACATTTTCTATGGGATTGAGGTCAGGGCTTTGTGATGGCCACTCCAACACCTTGACTTTGTTGTCCATTTTGTCACAACTTTGGAAGTATGCTTGGGGTCATTGTCCATTTGGAAGACCCATTTGCGACGAAGCTTTAACTTCGTGACTGATGTCTTGAGATGTTGCTTCAATATGCCCACATCTATTTTGTAAAGTGCACCAGTCCCTCCTGCAGCAAAGCATCCCCACAACATGATGCTGCCACCCCTGTGCTTCACGGTTGGGATGGTGTTCTTTGGCTTGCAAGCCTCCCCCTTTTCCGCCAAACATAATGATGGTCATTATGGCCGAACAGTTCTATTTTTGTTTCATCAGACCTGAGGACATTTCTCCAAAAAGTACAATCTTTTGTCCCCATGTGCAGTTGCAAACCGTAGTCTGGCTTTTTTATGGCGGTTTTGGAGCAGTGGCTTCTTCCTTGCAGAGCGGCCTTTTGGGTTATGTCGATATAGGACTCGTTTTACTGTGGATTTAGATACTTTTGTACCTGTTTCCTCCAGCATCTTCACATGGTACTTTGCTGTTGTTCTGGGATTGATTTGCACTTTTCGCACCAAAGTACGTTCATCTCTAGGACACAGAACGTGTCTCCTTCCTGAGCGGTATGACGGTTGAGTGGTCCCATGGTGTTTATACTTGCGTACTATTGTTTGTACAGATGAACATGGTACCTTCAGGTGTTTGGAAATTGCTCCCAAGGATGAACCAGACTTGTGGAGGTCTACAATGTTTTTTTCTGAGGTCTTGGCTGATTTCTTTGATGTCAAGCAAAGAGGCACTGAGTTTGAAGGCAGGCCTTGAAATTCGTCCACAGGTACACCACCAATTTACTCAAATGATGTCAGTTAGCCTATCAGAAGCTTCTAAAGCCATGACATAATTTTCTGGAATTTTCCAATGTGTTTAAAGGCACAGTAAACTTCTGACCCACTGGAATTGTGATACAGTGAAATGATCTGTCTGTAAACAATTGTTGGAAAAATTACTTGTGTCATGCACAAAGTACATGTCCTAACCGACTTGCCAAAACTATAGTTTGTTAACAAGACATTTGTGGAGTGGTTGAAAAACTAGTTTTAATGACTCCAACCGAAGTGTATGTAAACTTGTGTTGTGTGCGTCCAATCAAGTTGATTTGTGAATTTTCTTAAGAGATTGGTTGAGATGAAGAAATGAGAATTTAACACTGAGCATCAACCAACATGCCTACAGTAGACGATCATCTATAATGTTTTGTCTTATGGATGCTAATAAAATACACAGACGACCTTGTTCATTAGTGTGATGATTTTATTGGTTTGTGATGATTAAAGTTAAAACCAAGCAGCTGCAGGGATCATCTCAACAGACAGTAAAGATTCTATTTTGGAATGACTGGACAGCAGAACACCCAGAGGAACAGAATGAGAGTACAGTTCTAGAGAACACCAGCTAGAGTTCTACATTCTAGGAGGATTCCAGCCACCAGCCAGTAGTGTGCAGGATCCAGACATGACATCATGCCATGGATTTAATACCCCTGGTGTCTAACTTAACAAGACATGTACCTCTAATGCATCCATAGTATTACTATCTCTCTTTTATCTGGTGGAAATGGGTTTCTGAGTTCTACTCAAACCAAGCATGAGACTGAGACCAGGATTCAATCCCAGCGCTTTATCAGCTATGTGCCATTTTAAATTTAATTTCTGATTGAACTGACTGAACTGAACATTTCATTGTGTGTGTGTGACTGATTGAGGTTGTGGACAGGTGTATTTTATACTGATAACAAGTTCAAACAGGTGCCATTAATACAGGTAACGAGTGGAGGACAGAGGAGCCTCTTAAAGAAGAAGTTACAGGTCTGTGAGAGCCAGAAATCTTGCTTGTTTCTAGGTGATCAAATACTTATTTTCCACCATAATTTGCAAATAAATTCATTAAAAATCCTACAATGTGATTTTCTGATTTTTCCTAATTTTGTCTGTCATAGTTGAAGTGTACCTATGATGAAAATTACAGGCCTCTCATCTTTTAATTGGGAGAACTTGCACAATTGGTGGCTGACTAAATACTTTTTTGCCCCACTGTATATAGTAGGGTTCTCCCGGGTAGGGTAGGGTGCTCTAGGTAGGGTGGGGTGCTCTAGGGGGGTGGGGGCTCTAGAGTAGGGTGGGGGCTCTAGGGGGGCTCTAGGGTAGGGTGGGGGCTCTAGGGGGCTCTAGGGAAGGGGTGGGGCGCTCTAGGGTAGGGTGGGGGCTCTAGGGTAGGGTGGGGTGCTCTAGGGTAGGGTGGACACCAAGGGGCTCTAGGGTAGGGTGGGGGCACTAGGGTGGGGTGGGGTGCTCTAGGGTAGGGTGGGGGGCTCTAGGGTAGGGTGGGGGCTCTAGGGAAGGGTGGGGGGCTCTAGGGGAAGGGTGGGGGGCTCTAGGGTAGGGTGGGTGCTCTAGGGAAGGGTGGGGGCTCTAGGGAAGGGTGGGGGCTCTAGGGTAGGGGTGGGGTGCTCTAGGGTAGGGTGGGGCTCTAGGGTAGGGTGGGGGCTCTAGGGGGGCTCTAGAGTAGGGTGGGGTGCTCTAGGGTAGGGTGGGGGCTCTAGGGTAGGGTGGGGGGCTCTTAGAGCAGGGTGGGGTGCTCTAGGGTAGGGTGGGGGACTCTAGAGTAGGGTGGGGGCTCTAGAGTAGGGTGGGGCTCTAAAAACAGGTGGTGAAGGGTGGGGGCTCCTGCATTCGGTCACATTTTTGGACCCTTCAGAGTGGTAGCGGTGGTGTTGCTAGGGGTGTTGCTATGGGGGTCCAGCCAGGTCATGTTTGATTGGTAACAGACCATTTGGCAGGTCAGGTTAAACCCTGGATGTCAATCTGACCATGTTAAACAGGTGGTCTATGTTAAACAGAGAATAACAGACCATGTTAAACAGGTGGTGACCATGTTAAAACAGGTGGTGACCATGTTAAAACAGGTGCTGACCATGTTAAAACAGGTGTTAAAACAGGTGACCATGTTAAACAGGTGGTGACCATGTT
This sequence comes from Oncorhynchus keta, assembly GCF_023373465.1. Classification (NCBI taxonomy): domain Eukaryota; kingdom Metazoa; phylum Chordata; class Actinopteri; order Salmoniformes; family Salmonidae; genus Oncorhynchus; species Oncorhynchus keta. Next base: position 37,611 of record NW_026278261.1, on the reverse strand, counting down.
AAACAGGTGGTGACCATGTTAAAACAGGTGGTGACCATGTTAAAACAGGTGGTGACCATGTTAAAACAGGTGGTGACCATGTTAAAACAGGTGGTGACCATGTTAAAACAGGTTAAACAGGTGACCATGTTAAAACAGGTGGTGTTAAAACCATGTTAAAACAGGTGGTGACCATGTTAAACAGGTGGTGACCATGTTAAAACAGGTGGTGACCATGTTAAAACAGGTGGTGACCATGTTGAAACAGGTGGTGACCATGTTAAAACAGGTGGTGACCATGTTAAAACAGGTGGTGACCATGTTAAAACAGGTGGTGACCATGTTAAAAACAGGTGGTGACCATGTTAAAACAGGTGGTGACCATGTTAAAACAGGTGGTGACCATGTTAAAACAGGTGGTGACCATGTTAAAACAGGTGGTGACCATGTTAAAACAGGTGGTGACCATGTTAAAAACAGGTGGTGACCATGTTAAAACAGGTGGTGACCATGTTAAAACAGGTGGTGACCATGTTAAAACAGGTGGTGACCATGTTAAAACCATGTTAAAACAGGTGGTGACCATGTTAAAACAGGTGGTGACCATGTTAAAACAGGTGGTGACCATGCAGGTGCTGACCATGTTAAAACAGGTGGTGACCATGTTAAAACAGGTGGTGACCATGTTAAAACAGGTGGTGACCATGTTAAAACAGGTGGTGACCATGTTAAAACAGGTGGTGACCATGTTGTTAAAACAGGTGGTGACCATGTTAAAACAGGTGGTGACCATGTTAAAACAGGTCCATGTTAAACAGGTGGTGACCATGTTAAAACAGGTGGTGACCATGTTAAAACAGGTGGTGACCATGTTAAAACAGGTAGTGACCATGTTAAAACAGGTAGTGACCATGTTAAAACAGGTGCTGACCATGTTAAAATAGGTGGTGACCATGTTAAAACAGGTAGTGACCATGTTAAAACAGGTGCTGACCATGTTAAAACAGGTGCTGACCATGTTAAAACAGGTCCATGTTAAAACAGGTGCTGACCATGTTAAAACAGGTGGTGACCATGTTAAAACAGGTGGTGACCATGTTAAAACAGGTGGTGACCATGTTAAAACAGGTGGTGACCATGTTAAAACAGGTGGTGACCATGTTAAAACAGGTGGTGACCATGTTAAAACAGGTAGTGACCATGTTAAAACAGGTGGTGACCATGTTAAAACAGGTGTTGACCATGTTAAAACAGGTGGTGACCATGTTAAAACAGGTGGTGACCATGTTAAACAGGTGGTGACCATGTTAAAGGTCCATGTTAAAAACAGGTGGTGACCATGTTAAAACAGGTGGTGACCATGTTAAACAGGTGGTGACCATGTTAAAACAGGTGTGACCATGTGCTGACCATGTTAAAACAGGTGGTGACCATGTTAAAACAGGTGGTGACCATGTTAAAACAGGTGGTGACCATGTTAAAACAGGTCCATGTTAAAACAGGTGGTGACCATGTTAAAACAGGTGGTGAGGTCCATGTTAAAACAGGTGGTGACTATGTTAAAACAGGTCCATGTTAAAACAGGTGGTGACCATGTTAAAACAGGTCCATGTTAAAACAGGTGCTGACCATGTTAAAACAGGTGGTGACCATGTTAAAACAGGTGTGACCATGTTAAAACAGATCCATATAAAACAGGTTTGACCATGTTAAAACAGGTGGTGACCATGTTAAACAGGTGGTGACCATGTTAAAACAGGTGGTGACCATGTTAAAACAGGTGGTGACCATGTTAAAACAGGTGGTGACCATGTTAAAACAGGTGGTGACCATGTTAAAACAGGTGGTGACCATGTTAAAACAGGTGGTAACCATGTTAAAACAGGTGGTGATCATGTTAAAACAGGTGGTGACCATGTTAAAACAGGTGGTGACCATGTTAAAACAGGTTGTGACCATGTTAAAACAGGTGGTAACCATGTTAAAACAGGTGGTGATCATGTTAAAACAGGTGGTGACCATGTTAAAACAGGTGGTGACCATGTTAAACAGGTGGTGACCATGTTAAAACAGGTGGTGACCATGTAAAAACAGGTGGTGACCATGTTAAAACAGGTGGTGACCATGTTAAAACAGGTGGTGACCATGTTAAAACAGGTGGTGACCATGTTAAAACAGGTGGTGACCATGTTAAAACAGGTGGTGACCATGTTAAACAGGTGGTGACCATGTTAAAACAGGTGGTGACCATGTTAAAACAGGTGGTGACCATGTTAAAACAGGTAGTGACCATTCTGAAACAGATACTGATGTTTGATGATGTCATATTCTGTCTGCTCAGGTGAGAGTCTCACCTCGGTCTCGTCGCAGACGGAGAAAGTGAAACTCTGGAGGATCTCGACCATGGCCAGTTTGATCATGATCAGGGCGAAGCGCATCCCGATACAGTTCCTGGGCCCCGCCCCAAACGGCATGTACGTGTACGGATCAATAGGCTCCTTGTTCTCCTTACTGAACCTGGACAGGGGGAGGGCAGACACATTACACATTGTATTGTAGTTGATTTGTGGTTGTGGTATTGTTGTACTGTGGTTGTATTCAGGTTGTGTTATGGTTATGTTAAGGTTGTGTCATGGTTAGATTGTGGTTACGGTGCGGTCCAGTACCTCTCTGGTTTGAACTCCTCAGGGTCAGACCAGATCTCTGGGTCACGGTGGAGGGTCCTTTGGGGATGGCGTGGGAACCAGGACAATGCAGTCTTTGGGGATGACGATGCCTGCACGTGGTTACCTCCACCGTCTTCTTGCGACCCTCTCCAGTCGCGGGGCGATGGGGTACAGTCTCAGAGACTCGTTCAACACACAGTCCAAATAGTCCATCTGCATCAGAGCTTCGTATCTGGATTGGAGCATACACATCAGTACCTCACCCCATCTGACACCGGGTTACACACATCAGTACCTCAACCCATCAGTACTGGGGATACCTCACATCAGTACCTCACCCCATCTGACACCGGGGATACACACACATCAGTACCTCACCCCATCTGGCACCCACATCAGGATCTATCTCCCATCTGACACCGGAAACACACACATCAGTACCTCACCCCATCTGACAGGGATAACACATCAGTACCTCCTGCAATGGTGTGGGGTTGCCTCACAATCTATCTCCTCCTGCAGTTTGGTCATGGTGTGGGGTTACCTTGTTGGGGAACACAGTATCTATCTCCTCCTGCAGTTTGGTCATGGTGTGGGGGGTTACCTTGTTGGGGAACACAGTATCTATCTCCTCCTGCAGTTTGGTCATGGTGTGGGGGTTACCTTGTTGGGGAACACAGTATCTATCTCCTGCTTTGGTCATGGTGTGGGGTTACCTTGTTGGGGAACACAGTATCTATCTCCTCCTGCAGTTTGGTCATGGTGTGGGGTTACCTTGTTGGGGAACACAGTATCTATCTCCTCCTGCAGTTTGGTCATGGTGTGGGTTACCTTGTTGGGGAAACACAGTATCTATCTCCTCCTGCAGTTTGGTCATGGTGTGGGGTTACCTTGTTGGGAAAACAGTATCTATCTCCTCCTGCAGTTTGGTCATGGTTGGTTAGGTTATAGGCCAGGAAACTCATAGTACTGCTCCTGGTCTCATGGTGTGGGGGATGAAGATGATGGCCTGAGACAAGATCTCATGATCAGTCAGTCCTGTTGAGGAACAGAGAGATCTCCTCCTGCAGTTTGGATGGTGTGAGAGGAGTTGAGAGAGAGAGAGAGATCTATCTCCTCCTTTGAGTTTTACCTTGTTGGGGAAAACAGTATCTATCTCCTCCTGCAGGTCATGGTGGGGTTACCTTGTTGGGAACACAGATCTATCTCCTCCTGCAGTTTACAGGTGTGGGGGTTACCTTTTGGGGAACACAGTAATCTTCCAGTAGGTGGGGGTTACAGGTGTGTATTATCTCCTCCTGTTTGGTCAACATGTTGGTTGCCAGTTTCCAGGTCATAGTACTGCTGCTGGTCTCGTAACAGTGAGTTTTGAGACAGGTGTGTGTTTGTAACAGAGAGAGAGAGGTGTGTTTGTAATAGTTTCAGTAGTTTCCAGGTGTGTGTTTGTAACAGTAGTTTCCAGGTGTGTGTTTGTAACAGGTGTGTGTTTGTAACAGTAGTTTCCAGGTGTGTGTTTGTAACAGGTGTGTGTTTTGTAACAGGTGTGTGTTTGTAACAGTAGTTTCCAGGTGTGTGTTTGTAACAGTGTTGTTTGTAACAGGTGTGTGTTTGTAACAGTAGTTTACAGGTGTGTGTTTGTAACAGTAGTTTTGTAACAGGTGTGTGTTTAACAGTAGTTTACAGGTGTGTTTTGTAACAGTAGTTTACAGGTGTGTGTTTGTAACAGTGGTTTACAGGTGTGTGTTTGTAACAGTAGGTTACAGGTGTGTGTTTGTAACAGGTGTGTGTTTGTAACAGGTTTCTAACAGTGTGTTTTGTAACAGTGGTTTACAGGTGTGTGTTTTGTAACAGTAGGTTACAGTGTGTGTTTGTAACAGTAGTATCCAGGTGTGTGTTTGTAACAGGTGTGTGTTTGTAACAGTAGTTTCCAGGTGTGTGTTTGTAACAGTAGTTTACAGGTGTGTGTTTGTAACAGCAGTTTACAGGTGTGTGTTTGTAACAGCAGTTTACAGGTGTGTGTTTGTAACAGGTGTGTGTTTGTAACAGTAGTTTCCAGGTGTGTGTTTGTATTAGGTGTGTGTTTGTAACAGTAGTTTCCAGGTGTGTGTTTGTAACAGTAGTTTCCAGGTGTGTGTTTGTAACAGCAGTTTACAGGTGTGTGTTTGTAACAGGTGTGTGTTTGTAACAGTAGTTTCCAGGTGTGTGTTTGTAACAGGTGTGTGTTTGTAACAGTAGTTTCCAGGTGTGTGTTTGTAACAGTAGTTTCCAGGTGTGTGTTTGTAACAGTAGTTTCCAGGTGTGTGTTTGTAACAGTAGTTTCCAGGTGTGTGTTTGTAACAGTAGTTTACAGGTGTGTGTTTGGAACAGGTGTGTGTTTGTAACAGTAGTTTCCAGGTGTGTGTTTGTAACAGGTGTGTGTTTGTAACAGTAGTTTCCAGGTGTGTGTTTGTAACAGTAGTTTACAGGTGTGTGTTTGTAACAGTAGTTTACAGGTGTGTGTTTGTAACAGCAGTTTACAGGTGTGTGTTTGTAACAGGTGTGTGTTTGTAACAGTAGTTTCCAGGTGTGTGTTTGTATTAGGTGTGTGTTTTGTAACAGTAGTTTACAGGTGTGTGTTTGTAACAGCAGTTTCCAGGTGTGTGTTTTGTAATAGGTTACAGGTGTGTGTTTGTAACAGCAGTTTCCAGGTGTGTGTTTGTAATAGTAGTTTACAGGTGTGTGTTTGTAACAGCAGTTTCAGGTGTGTGTTTGTAATAGGTTACAGGTGTGTGTTTGTAACAGCAGTTTCCAGGTGTGTGTTTGTAATAGTAGTTTACAGGTGTGTGTTTGTATTAGGTTACAGGTGTGTTTGTAACAGCAGTTTCCAGGTGTGTGTTGCAACAGTAGTTTACAGGTGTGTGTTTGTAACAGCAGTTTCCAGGTGTGTGTGTTTGTAATAGGTTACAGGTGTGTGTTTGTAACAGCAGTTTCCAGGTGTGTGTTTGTAATAGTAGTTTACAGGTGTGTGTTTGTATTAGGTTACAGGTGTGTGTTTGTAACAGTAGTTTCCAGGTGTGTGTTTGTAACAGTAGTTTACAGGTGTGTGTTTTGTATCAGGTGTGTGTTTGTAACCATAGTTTACAGGTGTGTGTTTGTATCAGGTGTGTGTTTGTAACAGTAGTTAACAGGTGTGTGTTTGTAACAGTAGTTTACAGGTGTGTGTTTGTAACAGTAGTTTACAGGTGTGTGTTTGTAACAGGTGTGTGTTTGTAACAGTAGTTAACAGGTGTGTGTTTGTAACAGTAGTTAACAGGTGTGTGTTTGTAACAGTAGTTAACAGGTGTGTGTTTGTAACAGTAGTTTACAGGTGTGTGTTTGTAACAGTAGTTTACAGGTGTGTGTTTGTAACAGTAGTTTACAGGTGTGTGTTTGTAATAGTAGTTAACAGGTGTGTGTTTGTAACAGTAGATTACAGGTGTGTGTTTGTAACAGTAGTTTACAGGTGTGTGTTTGTAACAGTAGTATACAGGTGTGTGTTTGTAACAGTAGATTACAGGTGTGTGTTTGTAACAGTAGATTACAGGTGTGTGTTGTAACAGTAGTTTACAGGTGTGTGTTTGTAACAGTAGTATACAGGTGTGTGTTTGTAACAGGTGTGTGTTTGTAACAGTAGTATACAGGTGTGTGTTTGTAACAGGTGTGTGTTTGTAACAGTAGTATACAGGTGTGTGTTTGTAACAGTAGTTTCCAGGTGTGTGTTTGTAACAGTAGTTTCCAGGTGTGTGTTTGTAACAGTAGTTTACAGGTGTGTGTTTGTAACAGTAGTTTACAGGTGTGTGTTTGTAACAGTAGTTTACAGGTGTGTGTTTGTAACAGTAGTTTACAGGTGTGTGTTTGTAACAGGTGTGTGTTTGTAACAGTAGTTTCCAGGTGTGTGTTTGTAACAGTAGTTTACAGGTGTGTGTTTGTAACAGGTGTGTGTTTGTAACAGGTGTGTGTTTGTAACAGTAGTTTACAGGTGTGTGTTTGTAACAGTAGTTTACAGGTGTGTGTTTGTAACAGGTGTGTGGTTGTAACAGTAGTTTCCAGGTGTGTGTTTGTAACAGTAGTTTACAGGTGTGTGTTTGTAACAGGTGTGTGTTTGTAACAGTAGTTTCCAGTTGTGTGTTTGTAACAGTAATTTACAGGTGTGTGTTTGTAACAGGTGTGTGTTTGTAACAGGTGTGTGGTTGTAACAGTAGTTTCCAGGTGTGTGTTTGTAACAGTAGTTTACAGGTGTGTGTTTGTAACAGGTGTGTGTTTGTAACAGTAGATTACAGGTGTGTGTTTGTAACAGTAGTTTACAGGTGTGTGTTTGTAACAGGTGTGTGTTTGTAACAGGTGTGTGTTTGTAACAGTAGTTTACAGGTGTGTGTTTGTAACAGTAGTTTCCAGGTGTGTGTTTGTAACAGTAGTTTCCAGGTGTGTGTTTGTAACAGTAGTTTCCAGGTGTGTGTTTGTAACAGTAGTTTACAGGTGTGTGTTTGTAACAGTAGTTTCCAGGTGTTTGTTCGCCAGGTACCTTTAGTCTGTTCCTCTCCTGTCTTTGTGTCGCTGCCTTTCTGGGAGTCGATCATCAGCTGTAAGAAATCCACCCGACTCTGAGAACAGAATGAAATTCGCTCAAATTCGTCCAATCACAACCAACACACACATATTCTAATTGATCTGGTCCAATCACAACCAACACAAACAGATTCCAATTGATCTGGTCCAATCACAACCAACACAAACAGATTCCAATTGATCTGGTCCAATCACAACCAACACAAACAGATTCTAATATGACTGTAGATTTTTGGGTCGCAATAATAGTCTTTTTAAATTCCAACATGATATCGATATAGACATTCCATATTGGTCCCCATCACTAGTTACAAAACATGTTTACAGTTGAGTTCCCAGAGTCACGTCCAGATTTGATCTTAGCCAGCGAGGCGTAAAAGAAGTTGAACACCGCAGTTGGGACGAAAGAAAACTTCATCTTCTCCAAGATCGGACCAGTGAAGGGAAACAAAGCTGGAGAAGGAGAGGAGAGGAGGGGAGGAGAGTAGATGAGGAGAGGAGAGGAGAGGAGGGGAGAGGAGGAGAGGAGGGGAGGAGGGGAGGACAGGAGAGTAGATGAGGAGAGGAGAGGAGGACAGGAGTGGAGAAGAGGAGGAGGGGAGAGGAGAAGGGGAGGAGAAGAGGAGAGGAGGGGAGGAGGAGGGGAGGAGGAGGGGAGAGGAGATGAGAAGAGGAGAGTAGGAGAAGAGAAGGAGAGGAGGAGGAGAGGAGGGGAGTGGAGGAGGAGGGGAGGACAGGAGAGGATATGAGGGGAGGAGTGGAGGACAGGAGAGGAGAAGAGGAGAAGAGGAGAGGAGAAGAGGGGAGAGGAGAGAAGGAGAGGAGTGGAGGACCAGAGAGGAGAAGAGGAGGGGAGTAGAGGTCGGGAGAGGAGAGGAGATGAGGAGAGGTGGAGAGGAAAGTTTTATAGAAAGGTAAACATCTTCATGTGATTAAAAATTACAAATTTGTGTCTGTGTGTGTATGTACGTATACAGTCTCACAGATTAGTAGCAACAGTGGGTTGAACAGGTCAAACTTGAGCATCTTCTTGACGTTGGAGACAAAGGGGTCTGAAGGGTTGTTCAGAGAGTCAATGTCCACACTGAAAGCTGTGCTGGTGACCACGTCCATACTGTAGGGCCCAAAGAACCTGGAACACAACCACAATTACACACCACAAAGCTACTGACCACACAACTACTGACCACAACTACTGACCACAACTACACAACTACTGACCACACAACTACTGACCACAACTACTGACCACACAACTACTGACCACAACTACTGACCACACAACTACTGACCACAACTACTGACCACACAACTACTGACCACAACTACTGACCACAACCACACAACTAAATGAAATCAAATGTATTTGTCACATGCGCCGAATATTGAAATTACAAATTACAACCTAACTGTGAAATTACAAATTACAACCTAACTGTGCTTACAAGCCCTTAAGTTAACCAAGAATGCAGTTCAAGAAGAGAGTTAAGAAAATATTTACTAAATAAACTGAAGTAAGAAATATGTAAACAGTTTGGGTGGCAATTTGATTAATTGTTCTGCAGTCTCATGGCTTGCGGCTACGACAGAGCCTGGACACGAACCAGGATCTCAAGTGGCACAAGGTGAATAGCCAGAGGTTAGGAATCAGGGCTCACTCCTTCACTTCAATGGTCTGGTCTTTATCTGCCTGCTTCTTCATTCCGTTCAGCAGGTTAGCAGAGTGCTGTTTCATGATACCAAACATCTATATGTATAGAGAGAGAGAGAGAGAGAGAGAGAGAGAGAGAGAGAGAGAGAGAGGGTGGAGGTAGAGAGAGAGAGGTAGAGAGACAGAGGGTGGAGGTAGAGAGGTAGAGAGAGAAAGAGAGAGAGTGGGTGGAGGTAGAGAGGTAGAGAGGTAGAGACAGAGAGAGAGAGAGAGAGAGAATGAGGTAGAGAGAGAGAGAGAATGAGGTAGAGAGAGAGAGAGAGAGAGATGGAAAGAATTAATAAAAAACAGAGCAAACTAGAATGCTATTTGGCCCTAAACAGAGACTACACAGTGGCAGAATACCTGACCACTGTGAACTGCCCCAAACTTAAGGATGGCTTTGACTATGTACAGACTCAGTGAGCATAGCCTTGCTATTGAGAAAGGCCGCCGTAGGCAGACCTGCCTCTCAAGAGAAGACAGGCTATGTGCTCACTGCCCACAAAATGAGGTGGAAACTGAGCTGCACTTCCTAAGCTCCTGCACAATATATGACCATATTAGAGACACATATTTCCCTTAGATTACACAGATACACAAAGAATTTGAAAACAAGCCCGATTTTGATCTACTGTGTGAAATACCACAGTGTGCCATCACAGCAGCAAGATTTGAGACAGAGAGAGAGTGAGAGTGAATACTTTCCGAATGCACTGTATATACTGTTTCTAGTCAAGGCTATTGCTGTATATACATTTAAACTCAGTTTTTCACAATTCCTGACATTTAATCCAAGTAAAAATTCCCTGTCTTAGGTCAGTTAGGATCACCACTTCATTTTAAGAATGTGAAATGTAACAATAATAGTAGAGATAATTATTTATTTCAGCTTTTATTTCTTTCATACATTCCCAGTGGGTCAGAAACAACTCTGGAAGTATGCTTGGGGTCATTGTCCATTTGGAAGACCCATTTGCGACCAAGCATTAACTTTCTGATCGATGTCTTGAGAGGTTGCTTCAATATATCCACATAATGTTTGTTCCTCATGATGCCATCTATTTTGTGAAGTGCACCAGTCCCTCATGCAGCAAAGCACCTCCACAACATGATACTGCCACCCCCGTGCTTCACAGTTGGGATGGTGTTCTTCGGCTTGCAAGCCTCCCCCTTTTTCCTTCAAACATAATGATTGTCATTATGGCCAAACAGTTCTAATTTTTGTTTAATCAGACCAGAGGATATTTCTCTAAAAGTACAACCTTTGTCCCCATGTGCAGTTGCAAACTGGGCGGTTTTGGAGCAGTGGCTTCTTCCTTGCAGAGCTGCCTTTCAGGATATGTTGATTTAGGACACATTTTACTGTGGATATAGATACTTTTGCACCTGTTTCCTCCAGCATCTTCACAAGGTCCTTAGCTGTTGTTCTAGGCTTGATTTGCACCAAATTGTGTTCATCTCTAGGAGACAGAACACGTGTCTCCATCCTGAGCGGTATGAAGGCTGCGTGGTCCCATGGTGTTTGAGTTTACCATGTTTAACATGGGGTTATAAGTGAAATAATCTGTCTGTTGGAAACAATTGTTGGAAAAATTACTTGTGTCATGCACAAAGTAGATGTCCTAACCGACTTGAGAAAACTATAGTCCGTGAACAAGAAATTTGTAGAGTGGTTGAAAAACTAGTTTTAACTTCACTGGGGGGGCAGTACTTTGAGATCCGCATGCAAAGCGAGGCCAAAGTAAACTGCCTGTTACTCAGGCACAGAAGCAAGCATATAATTGGTAGATTTGGATAGAAAACACGTTAAAGTTTCCAAAACCTAATGTCTGTGAGTATAAAATAACTGATATGGCAGGTGAAAACCAGAGAATCCAGGAAGTGGGATTTTTAATGTAATGAATGCTGGTTTGATGATTGTCATGTGTTTGTTTCATTTGGCGCTGTCCTCAGATAATTGCATGGTTTGCTTTCGCCGCAAAGCCTTTTTTGAAATCTGACACAGTGGTTGGATTAACAAGAAGTTCATCTTTAAACCGATGTATAAAACTTGTATGTTTCAATTTCACTGGATGTTGGTCATCTCTACCATCTCTATCATCGTCAACCATCCCACGTCCCCCAGAGATGTTCATGACTCCAACCTAAGTGCATGTAAACTTCCAACTTCAACTGTATACAATTCTATCCATGTATTGTACAGATGTGCTATATATTCTATCAACATAATGTCCATAATGTCTATACATCCCATCACATTAGGGGAGGAGGGTAACCTAGTGGCTATATATTCTATCAACATAATGTACATGATGTCTATACATCCCATCACATTAGGGGAGGAGGGTAACCTAGTGGCTATATATTCTATCAACATAATGTACATGATGTCTATACATCACATCACATTAGGGGAGGAGGGTAACCTAGTGGCTATATATTCTATCAACATAATGTACATGATGTCTATACATCACATCACATTAGTGGAGGAGGGTAACCTAGTGGCTATATATTCTATCAACATAATGTACATGATGTCTATACATCACATCACATTAGTGGAGGCAGGTAACCTAGTGGTTAGGACGTTGGACTAGTAACCGGAAGGTTGCTAGATCGAATCCCCGAGCTGACAAGGTACAAATCAGTTGTTCTGCCACTAAAAACAAGACAGTTAACCCACTGTTCCTAGACCAGTTAACCCACTGTTCCTAGACCAGTTAACCCACTGTTCCTAGACCAGTTAACCCACTGTTCCTAGACCAGTTAACCCACTGTTCCTAGACCAGTTAACCCACTGTCCCTAGACCAGTTAACCCACTGTTCCTAGACCAGTTAACCCACTGTTCCTAGACCAGTTAACCCACTGTTCCTAGACCAGTTAACCCACTGTTCCTAGACCAGTTAACCCACTGTCCCTAGACCAGTTAACCCACTGTTCCTAGACCAGTTAACCCACTGTTCCTAGACCAGTTAACCCACTGTTCCTAGACCAGTTAACCCACTGTCCCTAGACCAGTTAACCCACTGTTCCTAGACCAGTTAACCCACTGTTCCTAGACCAGTTAACCCACTGTTCCTAGACCAGTTAACCCACTGTTCCTAGACCAGTTAACCCACTGTTCCTAGACCAGTTAACCCACTGTTCCTAGACCAGTTAACCCACTGTTCCTAGACCAGTTAACCCACTGTTCCTAGACCAGTTAACCCACTGTTCCTAGACCAGTTAACCCACTGTCCCTAGACCAGTTAACCCACTGTTCCTAGACCAGTTAACCCACTGTTCCTAGACCAGTTAACCCACTGTTCCTAGACCAGTTAACCCACTGTCCCTAGACCAGTTAACCCACTGTCCCTAGACCAGTTAACCCACTGTTCCTAGACCAGTTAACCCACTGTTCCTAGACCAGTTAACCCACTGTTCCTAGACCAGTTAACCCACTGTCCCTAGACCAGTTAACCCACTGTTCCTAGACCAGTTAACCCACTGTTCCTAGACCAGTTAACCCACTGTTCCTAGACCAGTTAACCCACTGTTCCTAGACCAGTTAACCTACTGTTCCTAGACCAGTTAACCCACTGTTCCTAGACCAGTTAACCCACTGTTCCTAGACCAGTTAACCCACTGTTCCTAGACCAGTTAACCCACTGTTCCTACGCCGTCATTGTAAATAAGAATTTGTTCATAACTGACTTGCCTAGTTAAATAAAGGTAAAATCAATTTTAAAAATATATACTTATATTTATATTTTTATACTCCAGACTTCGACATTGCTCATCCTAATATTTATATATTTCTTAATTCCATTATTTTACTTTAAGACTTGTGTGTTTTGTTGTGTCTTGTTAGAAATTACTGTACTGTAGGAGCCAGGAACAGAAACATTTCACTACACCCATAACTGCTAAATATGTGTTTGTGACTAATACAATTTTATTTGATTTAGGTTTGAGTTTATAACAAGCGATAATGAGTTTATAACAAGCTATAATGAGTTAATTAAGTGTTTATAACAAGCTATAATGAGTTTATAGAGTTTATAACAAGCTATAATGAGTTTATAGAGTTTATAACAAGCTATAATGAGTTTATAGAGTTTATAACAAGCTATAATGAGTTAATAAAGAGTTTATAACAAGTTATAATGAGTTTATACAGTTTATAACAAGTTGATAAAATTTATAATGAGTTTATAACAAGCTATAATGAGTTTATAACAAGTTGATAAAACATAGAAAGGGAGAGATGGAGGGATGGTTCTACCTCTTTCAGTCGTCCAGAGGTAAAGGAAGGTGAGAGGACACTGCGGATCCGCCTCCATGTATCGTCCTCGGCAACGAACAACGAATCAAACATCTCACCATTCAGATGGAAGTTCTAAAACATGGAGGTCAGTTATAATGATAACACCTGTTAATTATATGATTGAATATTGATAACCGTATTTACATAATATTCACCCTACTTTAAAATGTATGAATAATGAATGCTACAAATAATGTATTAATAATATCAGTCATAATGTTAGGATTATTAGTATTCCGATTATTATTAGGGGATATGTGTGTGTGTGTGTGTGTATGTGTGTGTGTGTGTGTATGTGTGTGTGTGTGTGTGTGTGTGTGTTTGTCTCACCCTGCGGTTGGTGAAGATGTTGTAACACTCTTTAATCAGGACGGTCTTGATAATGCTTTTGTCCATGATACACAAAACAGGCTGCCTCCCATCATAGATCCTTCACAGAGGAGAAACACACCTGGCTTTAACCACTAGATATACACACCTACATGGTACAGACTGCCTCCCATCATAGATCCTTCACAGAGGAGAAACACACCTGGCTTTAACCACTATATATACACACCTACATGGTACAGACTGCCTCCCATCATAGATCCTTCATAGAGGAGAAACACACCTGGCTTTAACCACTATATATACACACCTACATGGTACAGACTGCCTCCCATCATAGATCCTTCATAGAGGAGAAACACACCTGGCTTTAACCACTAGATATACACACCTACATGGTACAGACTGCCTCCCATCATAGATCCTTCACAGAGGAGAAACACACCTGGCTTTAACCACTATATATACACACCTACATGGTACAGACTGCCTCCCATCATAGATCCTTCACAGAGGAGAAACACACCTGGCTTTAACCACTATATATACACACCTACATGGTACAGACTGCCTCCCATCATAGATCCTTCACAGAGGAGAAACACACCTGGCTTTAACCACTATATACACACCTTATGGTACAGACTGCCTCCCATCATAGATCCTTCACAGAGGAATGAACACACCTGCAGCAGCCAACTAGTAACTGAATGTAATCAGATTACAGTACTGAGTTTGGGGTAATGTTGGACATTTAAACTAGTAACTGAATGTAATCAGATTACAGTACTGAGTTTGGGGTAATGTTGGACAGGTAAACTAGTAACTGAATGTAATCAGATTACAGTACTGAGTTTGGGGTAATGTTGGACAGGTAAGACTAGTAACTGAATGTAATCAGATTACGGTACTGAGTTTGGGGTAATGTAGGACAGGTAAACTAGTAACTGAATGTAATCAGATTACAGTACTGAGTTTGGGGTAATGTTGGACAGGTAAGACTAGTAACTGAATGTAATCAGATTACGGTACTGAGTTTGGGGTAATGTAGGACAGGTAAACTAGTAACTGAATGTAATCAGATTACAGTACTGAGTTTGGGGTAATGTTGGACAGGTAAACTAGTAACTGAATGTAATCAGATTACGGTACTGAGTTTGGGGTAATGTTGGACAGGTAAACTAGTAACTGAATGTAATCAGATTACGGTACTGAGTTTGGGGTAATGTTGGACAGGTAAACTAGTAACTGAATGTAATCAGATTACGGTACTGAGTTTGGGGTAATGTTGGACAGGTAAACTAGTAACTGAATGTAATCAGATTACGGTACTGAGTTTGGGGTAATGTTGGACAGGTAAACTAGTAACTGAATGTAATCAGATTACGGTACTGAGTTTGGGGTAATGTAGGACAGGTAAACTAGTAACTGAATGTAATCAGATTACGGTACTGAGTTTGGGGTAATGTTGGACAGGTAAACTAGTAACTGAATGTAATCAGATTACGGTACTGAGTTTGGGGTAATGTTGGACAGGTAAAACTAGTAACTGAATGTAATCAGATTACGGTACTGAGTTTGGGGTAATGTAGGACAGGTAAACTAGTAACTGAATGTAATCAGATTACAGTACTGAGTTTGGGGTAATGTTGGACAGGTAAACTAGTAACTGAATGTAATCAGATTACAGTACTGAGTTTGGGGTAATGTTGGACAGGTAAACTAGTAACTGAATGTAATCAGATTACGGTACTGAGTTTGGGGTAATGTTGGACAGGTAAACTAGTAACTGAATGTAATCAGATTACAGTACTGAGTTTGGGGTAATGTTGGACAGGTAAAACTAGTAACTGAATGTAATCAGATTACGGTACTGAGTTTGGGGTAATGTTGGACAGGTAAACTAGTAACTGAATGTAATCAGATTACGGTACTGAGTTTGGGGTAATGTTGGACAGGTAAACTAGTAACTGAATGTAATCAGATTACGGTACTGAGTTTGGGGTAATGTTGGACAGGTAAACTAGTAACTGAATGTAATCAGATTACGGTACTGAGTTTGGGGTAATGTTGGACAGGTAAACTAGTAACTGAATGTAATCAGATTACGGTACTGAGTTTGGGGTAATGTTGGACAGGTAAACTAGTAACTGAATGTAATCAGATTACGGTACTGAGTTTGGGGTAATGTTGGACAGGTAAAACTAGTAAATGAATGAATTGAGGAAAGAGCATACATAGTACAGTTGTGAGTCATCCTAGTATGGTACAGTCGACTGAACTCACCCCCAGATTCTCCCGTACTTCTGAAAGCACTCTGTGTCAAAGTTAGTGAAGCCCTGCAGAGAGACAGAGAGAAGAGAGAAACAGCTGATTCATGCCTGGGCATGCCCTTGGAGGTCATGTAGGTTTGTCTTACACTTGAACAGAGAACACACCTGAAACAGGTGAGAGTTGAGGAGGGTTTGTTATTTTATATGGTCCCCCAGGGTCAATAATACAACTTCTAAACTGATCAAGTCTCATATTACCTTGTATTTATCTATTGTTAAAACAACCGGCTCGTCCTCTTTTTCCTTCTCAATGTATTGTTTTACATGGGGGGGAAATAACACTATTGTTTAAAATATGAGAGAGATGTTTATTCTGAATGTGTACTAACCTTTTTATACTCCATCATTGTGCCAAAGTAAGGTAGGGGTTTGGGACCAGGGATACCCATCTTAGTGAATACACCATAGGGCCAGTACCCGTACCTGTACACACACACACACACACACACGCACGCACGCGCGCACACACGCACACACGCACGCACGCACACGTTAACTATCAGTATGTTCTTGAGAATTATACAATATATATCACATCTTGCATTGTTGGAAATGGACCCCTAACTAAGCATTTCACTGTTAGTCTACACCGGTTAACTATGATAAATGTGACAAATAACATTTGATGTGATGTAAGTCCTTACACTACAATGAGGGTGATGAGGAGGGACAGGAGGGTCCAGGTCTCAGCGGAGAAGTATGGCAGAAAACTCATCATCTTTTCCTCCGGTTCGGCTCCCTGCTGCTTCTGAAAACAAAGGCTCCGTTTCCTCTCAGGCTCGTTCAAGTTCACTTCTCCGATGGTCTGACAGATTTCAGAGTTGTTCTTTCTGTCCGGTTCGAGTGTGGTTCTTCTGCGACGCGGCAGATCTCGAATACCGACCGCTGCTCTTCTCCGTACTCTGTTAGAGGCCGTGCAAGTTGTTGTTAACAAGTTGATATTGTATCTCGTCGGAAAAGCACCTGTGTGATGCTCGCTACAATAAGGATGAGCCACAAGTTGTTATTGTATCTCGTCGGAAAAACACCTGTGTGATGCTCGCTACAATAAGGATGAGCCACAATGGAATTTGCAGTTCGCCTTCAAAATAAGGGTCCAATATTGAAATGGATGCAAAAATACTCAAATAGTGGATATAATGCCATATTTGGATTAGATAATGCTAAACAGGGTTTGAATGTTGTTATATGAATTAAACTAAAGACAGTAAGTAGTTCATTTGACACACAAACAATAGTTGAAGTCCCACTGTGGCTGTATTAGAATTGCATTGGGGCAGACTTCTATTGCACTGTACAGCGTTACCTCTGGATCTTGGGTCCATGAAATGTGAAGAGATTACGCAAATAATTGTGTCATAGCTCTTATTGCAGGACTTTAACTGTGGGAAATCACCTCACAAGTACACAGGTAAGGCTGTACATTAAAATATGATGGTCAATAGGCAAAATTGTGGAGTGATTTCCCTAAAAGTCCTGCAATAAGAGCTGTGACACAACAGAACCAATAAGAGCTGTGACACAACAGAACCAATAAGAGCTGTGACACAACAGAACCAATAAGAGCTGTGACACAACAGAACCAATAAGAGCTGTGACAAAACAGAACCAATAAGAGCTGACACAACAGAACCAATAAGAGCTGTGACACAACAGAACCAATAAGAGCTGACACAACAGAACCAATAAGAGCTGTGACACAACAGAACCAATAAGAGCTGTGACACAACAGAACTAATAAGAGCTGTGACACAACAGAACCAATAAGAGCTGACACAACATAACCAATAAGAGCTGTGACACAACAGAACCAATAAGAGCTGTGACACAACAGAACCAATAAGAGCTGTGACACAACATAACCAATAAGAGCTGTGACACAACAGAACCAATAAGAGCTGTGACAAAACAGAACCAATAAGAGCTGACACAACAGAACCAATAAGAGCTGTGACACAACAGAACCAATAAGAGCTGTGACACAACAGAACCAATAAGAGCTGTGACACAACAGAACCAATAAGAGCTGTGACACAACAGAACCAATAAGAGCTGTGACACAACAGAACCAATAAGAGCTGTGACACAACAGAACCAATAAGAGCTGACACAACAGAACCAATAAGAGCTGTGTCACAACAGAACCAATAAGAGCTGACACAACAGAACCAATAAGAGCTGACACAACAGAACCAATAAGAGCTGTGACACAACAGAACCAATAAGAGCTGTGACACAACAGAACCAATAAGAGCTGTGACACAACAGAACCAATAAGAGCTGTGACACAACATAACCAATAAGAGCTGACACAACAGAACCAATAAGAGCTGACACAACAGAACCAATAAGAGCTGTGACACAACAGAACCAATAAGAGCTGATACAACAGAACCAATAAGAGCTGACACAACAGAACCAATAAGAGCTGTGACACAACAGAACCAATAAGAGCTGTGACACAACAGAACCAATAAGAGCTGACACAACAGAACCAATAAGAGCTGTGACACAACAGAACCAATAAGAGCTGACACAACAGAACCAATAAGAGCTGTGACACAACAGAACCAATAAGAGCTGACACAACAGAACCAATAAGAGCTGTGACACAACAGAACCATTAAGAGCTGTGACACAACAGAACCAATAAGAGCTGTGACACAACAGAACCAATAAGAGCTGTGACACAACACAACCAATAAGAGCTGTGACACAACAGAACCAATAAGAGCTGACACAACAGAACCAATAAGAGCTGACACAACAGAACCAATAAGAGCTGTGACACAACAGAACCAATAAGAGCTGTGACACAACAGAACCAATAAGAGCTGTGACACAACAGAACCAATAAGAGCTGTGACACAACAGAACCAATAAGAGCTGTGACACAACAGAACCAATAAGAGCTGTGACACAACAGAACCAATAAGAGCTGTGACACAACAGAACCAATAAGAGCTGTGACACAACAGAACTAATAAGAGCTGACACAACAGAACCAATAAGAGCTGTGACACAACAGAACTAATAAGAGCTGTGATGCCAATATTTGTGTAAACTCTTTAGAACTTTATAATTGTAATCTGTGGGTGTCTGTGAGTAGGCTGGTACCTCATGTCATGAACCCAGACCCATAAGGCTGGTACGATATGTCATGAACCCAGACCCATAAGGCTGGTACGATATGTCATGAACCCAGACCCATAAGGCTGGTACGATATATCATGAACCCAAGACCCATAAGGCTGGTACGATATGTCATGAACCCAGACCCATAATGCTGGTACGATATGTCATGAACCCAGACCCATAAGGCTGGTACAGTATGTCATGAACCCAAGACCCATAAGGCTGTACCCCATGTCATGAACCCAGACCCATAAAGCTGGTACGATATGTCATGAACCCAGGACCCATAAGGCTTGTACGATATGTCATGAACCCAGGATCCATAAGGCTGGTACGATATGTCATGTACGATATGTCATGAACCCAGACCCATAAGGCTGGTACGATATGTCATGAACCCAGACCCATAAGGCTGGTACGATATGTCATGAACCCAGACCCATAAGGCTGGTACGATATGTCATGAACCCAGGATCCATAAGGCTGGTACGATATGTCATGAACCCAGACCCATAAGGCTGGTACGATATGTCATGAACCCAGGATCCATAAGGCTGGTACGATATGTCATGAACCCAGGATCCATAAGGCTGGTACGATATGTCATGAACCCAGACCCATAAGGCTGGTACGATATGTCATGAACCCAGACCCATAAGGCTGGTACGATATGTCATGAACCCAGACCCATAAGGCTGGTACGATATGTCATGAACCCAGGCCCATAAGGCTGGTACGATATGTAATGAACCCAGGCCCATAAGGCTGGTACGATATGTAATGAACCCAGACCCATAAGGCTGGTACGATATGTCATGAACCCAGACCCATAAGGCTGGTATGATATGTCATGAACCCAGACCCATAAGGCTGGTACGATATGTCATGAACCCAGACCCATAAGGCTGGTACGATATGTCATGAACCCAGACCCATAAGGCTGGTACGATATGTCATGAACCCTGACCCATAAGGCTGGTACGATATGTCATGAACCAAGACCCATTAGGGTGGTACGATATGTCATGAACCCTGACCCATAAGGCTGGTATGATATGTCATGAACCCAGACCCATAAGACTGGTACGATATGTCATGAACCCTGACCCATAAGGCTGGTACGATATGTCATGAACCCAGACCCATAAGGCTGGTACGATATGTCATGAACCCAGACCCATAAGGCTGGTACGATATGTCATGAACCCAAGACCCATAAGGCTGGTACGATATGTCATGAACCCAGACCCATAAGGCTGGTACGATACGGCATGAACCCAGACCCATAAGGCTGGTGCGATACGTCATGAACCCAGGATCCATAAGGCTGGTACGATATGTCATGAACCCAGACCCATAAGGCTGGTACGATATGTCATGAACCCAGACCCATAAGGCTGGTACGATATGTCATGAACCCTGACCCATAAGGCTGGTACGATATGTCATGAACCCAGACCCATTAGGGTGATACGATATGTCATGAACCCAGACCCATAAGGCTGGTACGATATGTCATGAACCCTGACCCATAAGGCTGGTACGATATGTCATGAACCAAGACCCATTAGGGTGGTACGATATGTCATGAACCCAGACCCATAAGGCTGGTACGATATGTCATGAACCCAGACCCATAAGGCTGGTACGATATGTCATGAACCCAAGACCCATAAGGCTGGTACGATATGTCATGAACCCAGACCCATAAGGCTGGTACGATACGGCATGAACCCAGACCCATAAGGCTGGTACGATACGTCATGAACCCAGGATCCATAAGGCTGGTACGATATGTCATGAACCCAGACCCATAAGGCTGGTACGATATGTCATGAACCCAGACCCATAAGGCTGGTACGATATGTCATGAACCCTGACCCATAAGGCTGGTACGATATGTCATGAACCCAGACCCATTAGGGTGATACGATATGTCATGAACCCAGACCCATAAGGCTGGTACGATATGTCATGAACCCAGGCCCATAAGGCTGGTACGATATGTAATGAACCCAGGCCCATAAGGCTGGTACGATATGTAATGAACCCAGACCCATAAGGCTGGTACGATATGTCATGAACCCAGACCCATAAGGCTGGTATGATATGTCATGAACCCAGACCCATAAGGCTGGTACGATATGTCATGAACCCAGACCCATAAGGCTGGTACGATATGTCATGAACCCAGACCCATAAGGCTGGTACGATATGTCATGAACCCTGACCCATAAGGCTGGT
This sequence comes from Oncorhynchus keta, assembly GCF_023373465.1. Lineage (NCBI taxonomy): Eukaryota > Metazoa > Chordata > Actinopteri > Salmoniformes > Salmonidae > Oncorhynchus > Oncorhynchus keta. The sequence goes on along the minus strand of NW_026278261.1, from coordinate 16,337 downwards.
ACGATATGTCATGAACCAAGACCCATTAGGGTGGTACGATATGTCATGAACCCTGACCCATAAGGCTGGTATGATATGTCATGAACCCAGACCCATAAGACTGGTACGATATGTCATGAACCCTGACCCATAAGGCTGGTACGATATGTCATGAACCCAGACCCATAAGGCTGGTACGATATGTCATGAACCCAGACCCATAAGGCTGGTACGATATGTCATGAACCCAAGACCCATAAGGCTGGTACGATATGTCATGAACCCAGACCCATAAGGCTGGTACGATACGGCATGAACCCAGACCCATAAGGCTGGTACGATACGTCATGAACCCAGGATCCATAAGGCTGGTACGATATGTCATGAACCCAGACCCATAAGGCTGGTACGATATGTCATGAACCCAGACCCATAAGGCTGGTACGATATGTCATGAACCCTGACCCATAAGGCTGGTACGATATGTCATGAACCCAGACCCATTAGGGTGATACGATATGTCATGAACCCAGACCCATAAGGCTGGTACGATATGTCATGAACCCTGACCCATAAGGCTGGTACGATATGTCATGAACCAAGACCCATTAGGGTGGTACGATATGTCATGAACCCAGACCCATAAGGCTGGTACGATATGTCATGAACCCAGACCCATAAGGCTGGTACGATATGTCATGAACCCAAGACCCATAAGGCTGGTACGATATGTCATGAACCCAGACCCATAAGGCTGGTACGATACGGTCATGAACCCAGACCCATAAGGCTGGTACGATATGTCATGAACCCAGATCCATAAGGCTGGTACGATATGTCATGAACCCAGACCCATAAGGCTGGTACGATATGTCATGAACCCAGACCCATAAGGCTGGTACGATATGTCATGAACCCTGACCCATAAGGCTGGTACGATATGTCATGAACCCAGACCCATTAGGGTGATACGATATGTCATGAACCCAGACCCATAAGGCTGGTACGATATGTCATGAACCCTGACCCATAAGGCTGGTACGATATGTCATGAACCAAGACCCATTAGGGTGGTACGATATGTCATGAACCCTGACCCATAAGGCTGGTACGATATGTCATGAACCCAGACCCATAAGACTGGTACGATATGTCATGAACCCTGACCCATAAGGCTGGTACGATATGTCATGAACCCAGACCCATAAGGCTGGTACGATATGTCATGAACCCAGACCCATAAGGCTGGTACGATATGTCATGAACCCAGGATCCATAAGGCTGGTACGATATGTCATGTACGATATGTCATGAACCCAGACCCATAAGGCTGGTACGATATGTCATGAACCCAGACCCATAAGGCTGGTACTGGTAACGATATGTCATGAAGGCTGGTCCCAGACCCATAAGGCTGGTACGATATGTCATGAACCCAGGATCCATAAGGCTGGTACGATATGTCATGAACCCAGACCCATAAGGCTGAGTACATGATATGTCATGAACCCAGGATCCATAAGGCTGGTACGATAAGTCATGAACCCAGGATCCATAAGGCTGGTACGATATGTCATGAACCCAGACCCATAAGGCTGGTACGATATGTCATGAACCCAGACCCATAAGGCTGGTACGATATGTCATGAACCCAGACCCATAAGGCTGGTACGATATGTCATGAACCCAGGCCCATAAGGCAGGTACGATATGTAATGAACCCAGGCCCATAAGGCTGGTACGATATGTAATGAACCCAGACCCATAAGGCTGGTACGATATGTCATGAACCCAGACCCATAAGGCTGGTACGATATGTCATGAACCCAGACCCATAAGGCTGGTACGATATGTCATGAACCCAGACCCATAAGGCTGGTATGATATGTCATGAACCCAGACCCATAAGGCTGGTACGATATGTCATGAACCCTGACCCATAAGGCTGGTACGATATGTCATGAACCAAGACCCATTAGGTGGTATGATATGTCATGAACCTGACCCATAAGGCTGGTATGATATGTCATGAACCCAGACCCATAAGACTGGTACGATATGTCATGAACCCTGACCCATAAGGCTGGTACGATATGTCATGAACCCAGACCCATAAGGCTGGTACGATATGTCATGAACCCAGACCCATAAGGCTGGTACGATATGTCATGAACCCAAGACCCATAAGGCTGGTACGATATGTCATGAACCCAGACCCATAAGGCTGGTACGATACGGCATGAACCCAGACCCATAAGGCTGGTACGATACGTCATGAACCCAGGATCCATAAGGCTGGTACGATATGTCATGAACCCAGACCCATAAGGCTGGTACGATATGTCATGAACCCAGACCCATAAGGCTGGTACGATATGTCATGAACCCTGACCCATAAGGCTGGTACGATATGTCATGAACCCAGACCCATTAGGGTGATACGATATGTCATGAACCCAGACCCATAAGGCTGGTACGATATGTCATGAACCCTGACCCATAAGGCTGGTACGATATGTAATGAACCCAGGCCCATAAGGCTGGTGCGATATGTAATGAACCCAGACCCATAAGGCTGGTACGATATGTCATGAACCCAGACCCATAAGGCTGGTACGATATGTCATGAACCCAGACCCATAAGGCTGGTACGATATGTCATGAACCCAGACCCATAAGGCTGGTATGATATGTCATGAACCCAGACCCATAAGGCTGGTACGATATGTCATGAACCCTGACCCATAAGGCTGGTACGATATGTCATGAACCAAGACCCATTAGGGTGGTACGATATGTCATGAACCCTGACCCATAAGGCTGGTATGATATGTCATGAACCCAGACCCATAAGACTGGTACGATATGTCATGAACCCTGACCCATAAGGCTGGTACGATATGTCATGAACCCAGACCCATAAGGCTGGTACGATATGTCATGAACCCAGACCCATAAGGCTGGTACGATATGTCATGAACCCAAGACCCATAAGGCTGGTACGATATGTCATGAACCCAGACCCATAAGGCTGGTACGATACGGCATGAACCCAGACCCATAAGGCTGGTACGATCGTCATGAACCCAGGATCCATAAGGCTGGTACGATATGTCATGAACCCAGACCCATAAGGCTGGTACGATATGTCATGAACCCAGACCCATAAGGCTGGTACGATATGTCATGAACCCTGACCCATAAGGCTGGTACGATATGTCATGAACCCAGACCCATTAGGGTGATACGATATGTCATGAACCCAGACCCATAAGGCTGGTACGATATGTCATGAACCCTGACCCATAAGGCTGGTACGATATGTCATGAACCAAGACCCATTAGGGTGGTACGATATGTCATGAACCCTGACCCATAAGGCTGGTACGATATGTCATGAACCCAGACCCATAAGACTGGTACGATATGTCATGAACCCAGACCCATAAGGCTGGTACGATATGTCATGAACCCAGACCCATAAGGCTGGTACGATACGGCATGAACCCAGACCCATAAGGCTGGTACGATACGTCATGAACCCAGGATCCATAAGGCTGGTACGATATGTCATGAACCCAGACCCATAAGGCTGGTACGATATGTCATGAACCCAGACCCATAAGACTGGTACGATATGTCATGAACCCAGACCCATAAGGCTGGTACGATATGTCATGAACCCAGACCCATAAGGCTGGTACGATATGTCATGAACCCAAGACCCATAAGGCTGGTACGATATGTCATGAACCCAGACCCATAAGGCTGGTACGATATGTCATGAACCCAGGACCCATAAGGCTGGTACGATATGTCATGAACCCAAGACCCATAAGGCTGGTACGATATGTCATGAACCCAAGACCCATAAGGCTGGTACGATATGTCATGAACCCAGACCCATAAGGCTGGTACGATATGTCATGAACCCAGACCCATAAGGCTGGTACGATATGTCATGAACCCAGACCCATAAGGCTGGTACGATATGTCATGAACCCAGGATCCATAAGGCTGGTACGATATGTCATGAACCCAAGACCCATAAGGCTGGTACGATATGTCATGAACCCAGACCCATAAGGCTGGTACGATATGTCATGAACCCAGACCCATAAGGCTGGTACGATATGTCATGAACCCAGACCCATAAGGCTGGTACGATATGTCATGAACCCAGACCCATAAGGCTGGTACGATATGTCATGAACCCAAGACCCATAAGGCTGGTACGATATGTCATGAACCCAGACCCATAAGGCTGGTACGATATGTCATGAACCCAGACCCATAAGGCTGGTACAGTATGTCATGAACCCAAGACCCATAAGGCTTGTACGATATGTCATGAACCCAGGATCCATAAGGCTGGTACGATATGTCATGAACCCAGGATCCATAAGGCTGGTACGATATGTCATGTACGATATGTCATGAACCCAGGATCCATAAGGCTGGTACGATATGTCATGTACGATATGTCATGAACCCAGGATCCATAAGGCTGGTACGATATGTCATGAACCCAGGATCCATAAGGCTGGTACGATATGTCATGAACCCAGGACCCATAAGGCTGGTACGATATGTCATGTACGATATGTCATGAACCCAGACCCATGAGGCTGGTACGATATGTCATGAACCCAGACCCATAAGGCTGGTACGATATGTCATGAACCCAGGATCCATAAGGCTGGTACGATATGTCATGAACCCAGACCCATAAGGCTGGTACGATATGTCATGAACCCAGGATCCATAAGGCTGGTACGATAAGTCATGAACCCAGGATCCATAAGGCTGGTACGATATGTCATGAACCCAGACCCATAAGGCTGGTACGATATGTCATGAACCCAGACCCATCAGGCTGGTACGATATGTCATGAACCCAGACCCATAAGGCTGGTACGATATGTCATGAACCCAGGCCCATAAGGCTGGTACGATATGTCATGAACCCAGACCCATAAGGCTGGTACGATATGTCATGAACCCAGACCCATTAGGGTGATACGATATGTCATGAACCCAGACCCATAAGGCTGGTACGATATGTCATGAACCCTGACCCATAAGGCTGGTACGATATGTCATGAACCAAGACCCATTAGGGTGGTACGATATGTCATGAACCCTGACCCATAAGGCTGGTATGATATGTCATGAACCCAGACCCATAAGACTGGTACGATATGTCATGAACCCTGACCCATAAGGCTGGTACGATATGTCATGAACCCAAGACCCATAAGGCTGGTACGATATGTCATGAACCCAGACCCATAAGGCTGGTACGATACGGCATGAACCCAGACCCATAAGGCTGGTACGATACGTCATGAACCCAGGATCCATAAGGCTGGTACGATATGTCATGAACCCAGACCCATAAGGCTGGTACGATATGTCATGAACCCAGACCCATAAGACTGGTACGATATGTCATGAACCCAGACCCATAAGGCTGGTACGATATGTCATGAACCCAGACCCATAAGGCTGGTACGATATGTCATGAACCCAGGACCCATAAGGCTGGTACGATATGTCATGAACCCAAGACCCATAAGGCTGGTACGATATGTCATGAACCCAGACCCATAAGGCTGGTACGATATGTCATGAACCCAGGACCCATAAGGCTGGTACGATATGTCATGAACCCAGGACCCATAAGGCTGGTACGATATGTCATGAACCCAAGACCCATAAGGCTGGTACGATATGTCATGTACGATATGTCATGAACCCAGACCCATGAGGCTGGTACGATATGTCATGAACCCAGACCCATAAGGCTGGTACGATATGTCATGAACCCAGGATCCATAAGGCTGGTACGATATGTCATGAACCCAGACCCATAAGGCTGGTACGATATGTCATGAACCCAGGATCCATAAGGCTGGTACGATAAGTCATGAACCCAGGATCCATAAGGCTGGTACGATATGTCATGAACCCAGACCCATAAGGCTGGTACGATATGTCATGAACCCAGACCCATCAGGCTGGTACGATATGTCATGAACCCAGACCCATAAGGCTGGTACGATATGTCATGAACCCAGGCCCATAAGGCTGGTACGATATGTCATGAACCCAGACCCATAAGGCTGGTACGATATGTCATGAACCCAGACCCATTAGGGTGATACGATATGTCATGAACCCAGACCCATAAGGCTGGTACGATATGTCATGAACCCTGACCCATAAGGCTGGTACGATATGTCATGAACCAAGACCCATTAGGGTGGTACGATATGTCATGAACCCTGACCCATAAGGCTGGTATGATATGTCATGAACCCAGACCCATAAGACTGGTACGATATGTCATGAACCCTGACCCATAAGGCTGGTACGATATGTCATGAACCCAAGACCCATAAGGCTGGTACGATATGTCATGAACCCAGACCCATAAGGCTGGTACGATACGGCATGAACCCAGACCCATAAGGCTGGTACGATACGTCATGAACCCAGGATCCATAAGGCTGGTACGATATGTCATGAACCCAGACCCATAAGGCTGGTACGATATGTCATGAACCCAGACCCATAAGACTGGTACGATATGTCATGAACCCTAACCCATAAGGCTGGTACGATATGTCATGAACCCAAGACCCATAAGGCTGGTACAATATGTCATGAACCCAAGACCCATAAGGCTGGTACGATATGTCATGAACCCAAGACCCATAAGGCTGGTACGATATGTCATGAACCCAAGACCCATAAGGCTGGTACGATATGTCATGAACCCAGGACCCATAAGGCTGGTACGATATGTCATGAACCCAGGACCCATAAGGCTGGTACGATATGTCATGAACCCAAGACCCCCATAAGGCTGGTACGATATGTCATGAACCCAGACCCATAAGGCTGGTACGATATGTCATGAACCCAGGACCCATAAGGCTGGTACGATATGTCATGAACCCAGGACCCATAAGGCTGGTACGATATGTCATGAACCCAAGACCCAAAAGGCTGGTACGATATGTCATGAACCCAGACCCATAAGGCTGGTACGATATGTCATGAACCCAGACCCATAAGGCTGGTACGATATGTCATGAACCCAGACCCATAAGGCTGGTACGATATGTCATGAACCCAGGATCCATAAGGCTGGTACGATATGTCATGAACCCAAGACCCATAAGGCTGGTACGATATGTCATGAACCCAGACCCATAAGGCTGGTACGATATGTCATGAACCCAGACCCATAAGGCTGGTACGATATGTCATGAACCCAGACCCATAAGGCTGGTACGATATGTCATGAACCCAGACCCATAAGGCTGGTACGATATGTCATGAACCCAAGACCCATAAGGCTGGTACGATATGTCATGAACCCAGACCCATAAGGCTGGTACGATATGTCATGAACCCAGACCCATAAGGCTGGTACGATATGTCATGAACCCAGGATCCATAAGGCTGGTACGATATGTCATGAACCCAGGATCCATAAGGCTGGTACGATATGTCATGTACGATATGTCATGAACCCAGGATCCATAAGGCTGGTGCGATATGTCATGTACGATATGTCATGAACCCAGGATCCATAAGGCTGGTACGATATGTCATGAACCCAGGATCCATAAGGCTGGTACGATATGTCATGAACCCAAGACCCATAAGGCTGGTACGATATGTCATGTACGATATGTCATGAACCCAGACCCATAAGGCTGGTACGATATGTCATGAACCCAGACCCATAAGGCTGGTATGATATGTCATGAACCCAGGATCCATAAGGCTGGTACGATATGTCATGAACCCAGACCCATAAGGCTGGTACGATATGTCATGAACCCAGGATCCATAAGGCTGGTACGATAAGTCATGAACCCAGGATCCATAAGGCTGGTACGATATGTCATGAACCCAGACCCATAAGGCTGGTACGATATGTCATGAACCCAGACCCATCAGGCTGGTACGATATGTCATGAACCCAGACCCATAAGGCTGGTACGATATGTCATGAACCCAGGCCCATAAGGCTGGTACGATATGTCATGAACCCAGACCCATAAGGCTGGTACGATATGTCATGAACCCAGACCCATTAGGGTGATACGATATGTCATGAACCCAGACCCATAAGGCTGGTACGATATGTCATGAACCCTGACCCATAAGGCTGGTACGATATGTCATGAACCAAGACCCATTAGGTGGTACGATATGTCATGAACCCTGACCCATAAGGCTGGTATGATATGTCATGAACCCAGACCCATAAGACTGGTACGATATGTCATGAACCCTGACCCATAAGGCTGGTACGATATGTCATGAACCCAAGACCCATAAGGCTGGTACGATATGTCATGAACCCAGACCCATAAGGCTGGTACGATACGGCATGAACCCAGACCCATAAGGCTGGTACGATACGTCATGAACCCAGGATCCATAAGGCTGGTACGATATGTCATGAACCCAGACCCATAAGGCTGGTACGATATGTCATGAACCCAGACCCATAAGACTGGTACGATATGTCATGAACCCAGACCCATAAGGCTGGTACGATATGTCATGAACCCAGACCCATAAGGCTGGTACGATATGTCATGAACCCAAGACCCATTATGCTGGTACCATATGTCATGAACCCAAGATCCATAAGGCTGGTACGATATGTCATGAACCCAGGCCCATAAGGCTGGTACGATATGTCATGAACCCAAGACCCATAAGGCTGGTACGATATGTCATGAACCCAAGACCCATAAGGCTGGTACGATATGTCATGAACCCAAGATCCATAAGGCTGGTACGATATGTCATGAACCCAGACCCATAAGGCTGGTACGATATGTCATGAACCCAGGACCCATAAGGCTGGTACGATATGTCATGAACCCAGGACCCATAAGGCTGGTACGATATGTCATGAACCCAAGACCCATAAGGCTGGTACGATATGTCATGAACCCAGACCCATAAGGCTGGTACGATATGTCATGAACCCAGACCCATAAGGCTGGTACGATATGTCATGAACCCAGACCCATAAGGCTGGTACGATATGTCATGAACCCAGGATCCATAAGGCTGGTACGATATGTCATGAACCCAAGACCCATAAGGCTGGTACGATATGTCATGAACCCAGACCCATAAGGCTGGTACGATATGTCATGAACCCAAGACCCATAAGGCTGGTACGATATGTCATGAACCCAGGACCCATAAGGCTGGTACGATATGTCATGAACCCAGGACCCATTAGGGTTGTACGATATGTCATGAACCCAGACCCATAAGACTGGTACGATATGTCATGAACCCTAACCCATAAGGCTGGTACGATATGTCATGAACCCAAGACCCATAAGGCTGGTACAATATGTCATGAACCCAAGACCCATATGGCTGGTATGATATGTCATGAACACAAGATCCATAAGGCTGGTACGATATGTCATGAACCCAAGACCCATAAGGCTGGTACGATATGTCATGAACCCAAGACCCATAAGGCTGGTACGATATGTCATGAACCCAGGACCCATAAGGCTGGTACGATATGTCATGAACCCTGACCCATAAGGCTGGTACGATATGTCATGAACCCAGACCCATAAGACTGGTACGATATGTCATGAACCCTGACCCATAAGGCTGGTACGATATGTCATGAACCCAGACCCATTAGGGTGGTACGATATGTCATGAACCCTGACCCATAAGGCTGGTACGATATGTCATGAACCCAGACCCATAAGGCTGGTACGACATGTCATGAACCCAGACCCATTAGGGTGGTACGATATGTCATGAACCCAGACCCATAAGGCTGGTACGATATGTCATGAACCCTGACCCATAAGGCTGGTACGATATGTCATGAACCAAGACCCATTAGGGTGGTACGATATGTCATGAACCCTGACCCATAAGGCTGGTACGATATGTCATGAACCCAGACCCATAAGACTGGTACGATATGTCATGAACCCAGACCCATAAGACTGGTACGATATGTCATGAACCCAGACCCATAAGGCTGGTACGATATGTCATGAACCCAGGATCCATAAGGCTGGTACGATATGTCATGAACCCAGGATCCATAAGGCTGGTACGATATGTCATGAACCCAGGATCCATAAGGCTGGTACGATATGTCATGAACCCAGACCCATAAGGCTGGTACGATATGTCATGAACCCAGACCCATAAGGCTGGTACGATATGTCATGAACCCAGGACCCATAAGGCTGGTACGATATGTCATGAACCCAGACCCATAAGGCTGGTACGATATGTCATGAACCCAGACCCATAAGGCTGGTACGATATGTCATGAACCCAGACCCATAAGGCTGGTACGATATGTCATGAACCCAAGACCCATAAGGCTGGTACGATATGTCATGAACCCAGGACCCATAAGGCTGGTATGATAAGTCATGAACCCAGGATCCATAAGGCTGGTACGATATGTCATGAACCCAGACCCATAAGGCTGGTACGATATGTCATGAACCCAGACCCATAAGGCTGGTACGATATGTCGTGAGCCCAGACCCATAAGGCTGGTACGATATGTCATGAACCCAAGACCCATAATGCTGCATGTTGAAGGTATGTTGCAGTCCTGAATACTAAACATCCACAGAGCAATTTAAAACAGATTTTATTTGGTGTCAAATTAACTAATTATTGTCTTTTGTTGAATGTATTATATATGTTTAGCAACATAAAGGCCCTCCAGGATTGTTGCATGATTCCACAATTTATTTCCGTTTGCATCCGATTTAATGGGTAACTTTTATTTTGAAAACCCGAACCACCGATTCCACTATTGTTGCTCAGGCAAATGTTCACGACACAAACACAATCAGGAGATTATAGGAGACTGTGTGAGAGGTGAAAGCGAAGCAGGGAGGGATGGTGAATGATTGACAGAGAGAGCAGAGGGCAGATTCATTACGGAAACAGTTTAACGTTTAAGAACTAAAAGGAAGCAACAGAGAGTTTCTACTGGGATAAACTCAGGTTGAGAGTTTCTACTGGGATAAACTCAGGTTGAGAGTTTCTACTGGGATAAACTCAGGTTGAGAGTTTCTACTGGGATAAACTCAGGTTGAGAGTTTCTACTGGGATAAACTCAGGTTGAGAGTTTCTACTGGGATAAACTCAAGTTGAGAGTTTCTACTGGGATAAACTCAGGTTGAGAGTTTCTACTGGGATAAACTCAGGTTGAGAGTTTCTACTGGGATAAACTCAGGTTGAGAGTTTCTACTGGGATAAACTCAGGTTGAGAGTTTCTACTGGATAAACTCAGGTTGAGAGTTTCTACTGGGATAAACTCAGGTTGAGAGTTTCTACTGGGATAAACTCAGGTTGAGAGTTTCTACTGGGATAAACTCAGGTTTGTCTCTCCATGTTTGTTACGTTTGCTTCCGTTAAAAGGCAAGCTATTTACAAAATAGTTTCATGTGAAACCACACTGTTATTCTAATCATTAGTTTTATTTAGTATAGTAGTTGGTCTTAAGGATCCTAAATAAGGCCATAGATTACTTTTAAAAATGATTAAACTAGGTGGCACCAGGAGTATGATGTAAGATGTGATCCTGGTGTTCCAATGAGCTGCAAGATTATCTCTGATTCAAAATATTATTCTTATTTACAAGAGCTGTAAAATGTGGACAGTGGATTAATAGTTTGTAATGGGCTGTGTATTTACTTCCAACGGCCACACGGGGGCAGTATTGGGATCTGAAAAGAAACGTTTGTGGATGACCAAGTCGTCACACTATAATTAGGCCTAGCTGAATGAAATTATAAATACAACATGTCTTGATAAAAAACACAAATCAATCTATATAGATTGTTCTCATGTATATTTGTGTGTGTTTGTGTCTTAAGTTTTGTCTTACGAAAGTTAATAAATACACAGAGCGACCTTGTTCATTAGTGTGATGATTTTATTGGTTTGTGATGATTAAAGTTAAAACCAAGCAGCTGCAGGGATCATTTCAACAGACAGTAAAGATTCTATTTTGGAATGACTGGACAGCAGAACACCCAGAGGAACAGAATGAGAGTACAGTTCTAGAGAACACCAGCTAGAGTTCTACATTCTAGGAGGATTCCAGACACCAGCCAGTAGTGTGCAGGATCCAGACATGACATCATGCCATGGATTTAATACGGTGTCTAACTTTAACAAGACATGTACCTCTAATGCATCCATAGTATTACTATCTCTCTTTTATCTGGTGGAAATGGGTTTCTGAGTCCTACTCAAACCAAGCATGAGACTGAGACCAGGATTCAATCCCAGTGCTTTGTCAGCTATGTGCCATTTTAAAGGTCATTCCTGATTGAACTGACTTATCATACAGTCATTGTGAATGCAGTCTTATTATCATATTATATTAAGTAGTAACTATAATCAGCTGCAGAGTCAGGACAGAATATTCAGTAGCCTATAGCAGGGTCAGGACAGAATATTCAGTAGCCTATAGCAGGGTCAGGACTGAATATTCAGTAGCCTATAGCAGGGTTAGGACTGAATATTCAGTAGCCTATCGCAGGGTCAGGACTGAATATGCAGTAGCCTATAGCAGGGTTAGTGTAAGGACTGATTATTCAGTAGCCTATAGCAGGGTCAGGACTTGAATATTCAGTAGCCTATAGCAGCGTAAAGGGTAAGGACTGAATATTCAGTTGCCGATAGATAGATAGATAGATAGATAGATAGATAGATAGATAGATAGATAGATAGATAGATAGATAGATAGATAGATAGATAGATAGATAGATTTATTCAGTAGCCTATAGCAGGGTCAGGACTTGAATATTCAGTAGCCTATAGCAGCGTAAAGGGTAAGGACTGAATATTCAGTTGCCGATAGATAGATAGATAGATAGATAGATAGATAGATAGATAGATAGATAGATAGATAGATAGATAGATAGATAGATAGATAGGGTACTCTAGGGTAGGTCACTTTAGGGTAGGTTACTCCAGGGGAGGGGAGGATGTTCTAGGGTAGGGTTCTCCAAGGTGGCGTAGGGTGTTTTAGGGTAGGGTGTTTTAGGGTAGGGTGTTTTAGGGTAGGGTGTTCTAGGGTAGGCTCCTCTAGGGTAGGGTAGGGTGTTCTAGGGTTTGGTGCTCTAGGGGAGGGTAGGTTCCTCTAGGGTAGGGGGCTCTATGGTAGGGTACTTTAGGGTAGGGTATGGTACTCTAGGGTAGGGTAGGGTATTCTAGGTAGGGGGCTCTAGGGTAGGGTAGGGTCCTCCAGGGTAGGGTGCTCTAGGATAGGGTAGGGTGCTGTTTGTGTTCTAGGGTAGGGTACTTTAGGGTAGGGTAGGGTGCTGTTTGTGTTCTAGGGTAGAGTACTTTAGGGTAGGGTAGGGTGCTGTTTGTGTCCTAGGGTAGGGTACTTTAGAGTAGGGTAGGGTGCTGTTTGTGTTCTAGGGTAGAGTACTTTAGGGTAGGGTAGGGTACTTTAGGGTAGGGTAGGGTGCTGTTTGTGTTCTAGGGTAGGGTACTTTAGGGTAGGGTAGGGTAGGGTGCTGTTTGTGTTCTAGGGTAGGGTACTTTAGGGTAGGGTAGGGTGCTGTTTGTGTTCTACGGTAGGGTCTAGTAGAAAGAGTTATAGGTAGATGGTGTGATCGATCGATAGTACTCCAGGGTAAGGGTACTTTATGGTAGGGTACTCCTGCATTTGGTTCATGTTGTTGGACTGTTCAGAGTGGTGGTGGTGTTGCTAGAGGTGTTGCTACGGGGCTCCAGCCTCAATTTGATTGGTCGTTTTGGAATCAGCAGAAACTGGTTGTCCAGCTCCAACGGGATCTATAGAGGAAGAACAGAACAGAACATGACCCTAGTTGTCCAGCTCCAACAGGTTATATAGGGAAAAACAGAACAGAACATAACCCTGGTTGTCCATCTCCAACAGGATCTATAGGGAATAACAGAACAGAACATAACCCTGGTTGTCCATCTCCAACGGGATCTATAGAGGATAACAGAACAGGTCCTTCTGTAGCACAGTTGGTAGAGCATGGCGCTTGTAACGCCAGGGTAGTGGGTTTGATTCCCGGGACCACCCATACGTAGAATGTATGCACGCTTTGGATAAAAGCGTCTGCTAAATGGCATATATTATATTATTATTATTATTATATTAGAACAGAACATAACCCTGGTTGTCCATCTCCAACAGGATCTATAGAGAATAACAGAACAGAACATAACCCTGGTTGTCCATCTCCAACAGGATCTATAGAGAATAACAGAACAGAACATAACCCTGGTTGTCCATCTCCAACAGGATCTATAGAGAATAACAGAACAGAACATAACCCTGGTTGTCCATCTCCAACAGGATCTATAGAGAATAACAGAACAGAACATAACCCTGGTTGTCCATCTCCAACAGGATCTATAGAGAATAACAGAACAGAACATAACCCTGGTTGTCCATCTCCAACAGGATCTATAGAGAATAACAGAACAGAACATAACCCTGGTTGTCCATCTAAAACAGGATCTATAGAGAATAACCCTGACCATGAAAGAATAACAGAACAGAACTAAAACAGGATCTAAATAGAATAATAGACCATGTTAAAACAGATGTGACCATGTTAAAACAGGTGGTGACCATGTTAAAACAGATGATGACCATCTACCATGTTAAAACAGGTGGTGACCATAACAGAACATGTTAAAACAAACAGGTGGTGACCATGTTAAAATGTTAAAAGCCTGACCATGTTAAAACAGGTAGTCCATGTTGAAAATGGTGACCATGTTAAAACGAGTAGACCATGTTAAAACAGATGTTAAAACGAGGACCATGTTAAAACAGGTGGTGACCATGTTAAACAGATGATGACCATGTTAAAACAGGTCCATGTTAAAACAGGTGGTGACCATGTTAAAACAGGTGTTAAAACAGGTGGTGACCATGTTAAAACAGGTGGTGACCATGTTAAACCAGGTGGTTAAAACAGGGTGCTGACCATGTTAAAACAGGTGGTGACCATGTTAAAACAGGTAGTGACCATGTGACCATGTTAAAACCCATGTTAAAACAGGTAGTGACCATGTTGAAACAGGTGGTGACCATGTTAAAACAGGTGGTGACCATGTTAAAACAGGTGGTGACCATGTTAAAACGATGTTAAAACAGTCCATGTTAAACAGGTGATGACCATGTTAAAACAGGTGGTGACCATGTTAAAACAGGTAGTGACCATGTTAAACCCATGTTAAAACAGGTGGTGACCATGTTAAAACAGGTGGTGACCATGTTAAAACAGGTGGTGACCATGTTAAAACAGGTGTTAAAACAGGTGGTGACCATGTTAAAACAGATGATGACCATGTTAAAACAGGTCCATGTTAAAACAGGTGAAAACAGGTGACCATGTTAAAACCATGTTAAACAGGTCCATGTTAAAACAGGTGGTGACCATGTTAAAACAGGTGGTGACCATGTTAAAACAGGGTGACCATGTTAAAACAGGTGGTGACCATGTTAAAACAGGTGGTGACCATGTTAAAACCATCATTAGAGGTAGTGACCATGTTAAAAACAGGTGGTGACCATGTTAAAACAGGTAGTGACCATGTTAAAACAGATGGTGACCATGTTAAAACAGGTGGTGACCATGTTAAAACAGGTGGTGACCATGTTAAAACAGGTAGTGACCATGTTAAAACAGGTCCATGTTAAAACAGGTGGTGACCATGTTAAAACAGGTAGTGACCATGAAAACCATGTTAAAACAGGTGGTGACCATGTTAAACAGGTGGTGACCATGTTAAAACAGGTAGTGACCATGACCATGTTGGTGGTGAATGTTAAAACAGGTGGTGACCATGTTAAAACAGGTGGTGACCATGTTAAACAGGCGGTGACCATGTTAAAACAGGTGGTGACCATGTTAAAACAGGTGACCATGTTAAAACAGGTAGTGACCATGTTGAAACAGGTAGTGACCATGTTAAAACAGGTGGTGACCATGTTAAAACAGGTGACCATGTTAAACAGGTGGTGACCATGTTAAAACAGGTCCATGTTAAAACCAGGTGGTGACCATGTTAAAACAGGTGACCATGTTAAAACATGTTAAAACAGGTGGTGACCATGTTAAAACAGGTGGTGACCATGTTAAAACAGGTGGTGACCATGTTAAAACAGGTAGTGACCATGTTAAAACAGGTGGTGACCATGTTAAAACAGGTGGTGACCATGTTAAAACAGGTGGTGACCATGTTAAAACAGGTGGTGACCATGTTAAAACAGGTGGTGACCATGTTAAAACAGGTGG